>NW_017306887.1:832725-860506 GCF_000935625.1 Nanorana parkeri
GAAAAAATATGTTATCCCTGGATAGCTAGGAAAGAAAAGGGATGGTGTTATATGGCCTCCCTTGTCCCTGTTTTAGATATAATAGGAAGTGGGGGACCAACACACGTGTTACAAGCAAGTAAACATCCCAAATACCCCTTACAACATGTAAGCAAAAGGGAGTTATTCAGCGAGCAGGATCAGGCTTGGTACTGGTTTCCGTCATGGACAGGATGGGGAATTGAATTAATGCAAAGATTAAATAAATACTCTAATATTTTGGATGAAATTTTAAATAAAACATCAGATGATATTACACTGTTAAATAGGGAACAAAGGGCTTTGAGGAAACAATTAATGTTACATGAGTTAGCAATTGAATCAATGGGTGCAGCACTTACTGGACTGTGTGAAGTGACAGAGTATATATATATATACTTATAAAGTTATGCTTATGTTTATGTGAAAGAGCAACTAGAAGGACAGACGAGGATATTTATTATTATATATTTATTTTATCACATTTTGTGATAAAGAGGGGATTGAAGGTATCAACTTGATAATACAATACAAGCCCCTTTTTTATTCAATAGAATACAGGTCCTCTTTAGAGCTATATGTTAAAAGTCTTTAAGTCATATTCTGTAGATTTTCAGTCTATGTCTGCTTTTGTTTATCTGTATTGTACTTTTGCACTTCTTTTATGGTATAGCATATTTGAACTAGCCGAGGATGTTAAGCTAGCTATAAACTAATGATTCCAAAGTTCTCTGTTCTCATGCCAGCAAGTAAAGTTATTAATGACTGATGTCATATGATGCCACAAGTCTTGTTATACAAGATGTGGTCATAGGGTACAAAGTTTAAATGCTGATTCAAACTCTTTGTAGAATATTTAAGGGCCTGGCTGCAATGAATAAACTGAGCATGTGTGAATCTGCCTCAGTGTAGTTCATTCTATGTTCCCGAAGCGCTTCGAAGGAGAATCCCCCAGCCGTCTAGTAAAGAGGTTCTTTCAGCTACCACCGACCATTTGACTGTTCTGTTCTCCATAAGTACAGACACCTAGAAGCATGTGGTTGTAGTTTCACCATAACCCACCATACATTGAGTTCTTCTGAAGTGATGGTGGGCTGCCAATTAGTAGACATGTGCACTGCCAAAAAATTTGTTTAGTTTCGTTTCGTTTTAAATTCGGATTTGTGTTATTTCGTTTTTCAGGATTCGGGTGTGAAAGTCAATTCGGAAATTCGGACATTCGGATGTATCCGAATTCTGAATTACAGACATAACGAATGCAAACTAATCCGAATTTCCATTCCAAAATTCGGTAGCGTTCGTACGAACGTTCGTTTCGTTTTCTGTTCTTATTCGTTTCTTATTCGTTTCTTATTCGTTTCGTTCGTTTGCAGCAAAAGTGACATTTGAGGGGGAAAAAATATTTTTCTCCTTCTCTAATGTCACTTTGCTCCAACGAACGAAACGAATAAGAAACTAATAAGAACAGAAAACGAAACGAACGTTCGTCCGAACGCTACCGAATTTTGGAATGGAAATTCGGATTAGTTTGCATTCGTTATGTCTGTAATTCAGAATTCGGATACATCCGAATGTCCGAATTTCCGAAAATTCGTCCGAATTTCGATTCGGAACGAAACGAATCGCACATGTCTACCAATTAGACTGGCGATAGTTGATAGCGCTATAAGGACCTCAGAGTATGTCATTAGAGAGATTAACCGTTCTAACCAGTGATGAACAAACCAGAAAGTTGCATTTTGCAACAAAGAAACACCCTTATAGTGCAATCATCACAAGCAGACAATTGAGACCATGTTCTAGATCGCAGGGTTAATGGATTCACCCTCAATTTAACACATTTTGGGTATAACCGAAAGAGCTATTACTGTGAATGTATGCAGACATGAAACATTGAAGTATTGAGTATCCAAGTGACACAAGCCTGGAATATAATTCCTCCCAAAGACAATACACATCTTTCCTGTTCAGTGCCTAACAGAATAGATAAATATATTACTGCAAATTGAGGGCCATGCCTCTTTCTGATTTTTACTAAATTGAAAATAAATGTCTCAAATCATTCCAATGTGTAAACCCTTACTTTACATGTAATGGGATTGATTTTCTAAATGCAAATTGGCTCTTCACTTTGGAAGGGAATCTTCCCTTTGGAGGGGAGGTTTCCCCTTAGTTTAGTGAATGAGGTGAAGCTCTACTGACTTCCATCGCCCAATCATGTGCAAGCAAACATACAATTTTTTACCCTTGAACATGATTGGGTATCCTTTGCACAGTGTAGTTTGGTCACATTCACCCAGCTAAGGGAAACTCCCCCTGCAAAGTGAAAATTCCCCTGCAAAGTGTTCTACTCATAGATTGGATTAATGCAGGGGTAGATAGGACTCTACACTGTCAGTGCACCAGTCTAGAAGTAAAAGAAGCTAATGTAGGAAGCCCATCGCACACATGACCGACAAGTCCACTTTCGTTCAGCTGCGGGTGCTGCAGTGACCAGTGGATGTCGCCACCAAAGGTAACATTGGAAGACAGGACGTCACCAGCACACCGTCTCCTTCAAATCTGGAATGTCTTTATTGGCATCTTGCAATGAATATATCACAAGCCCTACTGCAAGGGTTTATAATGTATTACAATTGAGTTCTGTAAAGTCCAATTGAAACTTCAGTTTTGTTTTTTGTTTTTATTATTTAAGTTAATTTTATTTTATTCATAAGATTACCTTTTTCTTAACATATAGATATATTTCATAAATCATAACAAAAAAAAAGGAGACAAAGCACGATATATATAAAAAACATATGACCATAGATCATCCTGTTAAGTTATTTAAAGTCTCTTTAACATATCATCCAAAACTTCAGTTTAAAGCAGCTAAATACATTCCAGGTGCATCAAAACAAAAGGTGTTCAAATTCTTACAGTTTGTCTTCTTTCTGAAGCGGCCACATCCCGAGTAGAAAGGTCTGACCCCATTTCAGGATGCTATAGAAAGCAGGGACTTTCTACTGACCAGCAACAAGGAGGCACTTGCCCACTGACCAGCAGCAAGAAGGCACTTGTGCATTGACCAGCAGCAAGGAGGCACTTGTGCATTGACCAGCAGCAAGGAGGCACCTCTCCACTGACCAGCAAGTAGAAGGCCTTTGTCCACTGATCAGGAGCAAGGAGGCACTTGTCCACTAACCAGCAGCAAGGAGGCACTTGTCCACTAACCAGCAGCAAGGAGGCACTTGTCCACTTACCAGCAGCAAGGAGGCACTTGTCCACTTAGCAGAGAGGAGGCACTTGTTCACTGACCAGCAGAAAGGAGGCACTTGTTCACTGACCAGCAGAAAGGAGGCACTTGTTCACTGACCAGCAGCAAGAAGGCACTTGTCCACTGACCAGCAGCAAGGAGGCACTTGTCCACTGACTAGCAGCAAGGAGGCACTTGTCCACTGACCAGCAGCAAGGAGGCACTTGTTCACTGACCAGCAGCAAGAAGGCACTTGTCCACTGACCAGCAGCAAGAAGGCACTTGTTCACTGACCAGCAGCAAGAAGGCACTTGCCCACTGACCAGCAACAAGGGGAGCACTTCTTCACTAACCAGCAGCAACAGAGCACAGGTTTTCCACTGATGTTAACATTTACTTTTTTAGCATTTTAGACTGGAATGCCTTGAGATTTTGCATATGTGCAACGGGGTGCAGTGATTAAAAAAGAGTTGCGAAATACTGTTCTACACTATAATAGATAGGTTTACCTAAAACAGTGGTCTCTAAGTCTAAAATAATAGGCAGTCCCTAAGCACCTGGCTGACAATCAATTGGTTTCCTGATTATTATTATTATTATTACATAGTATTTATATAGCGCCAACAGTTTGCGCAACGCTTTACAATATAAGGAAGACATTACAAGATGGTAAGGAGGGCCCTGCCCCTGAGGGCTTACAATCTAAAAGAGGAGGGGGAAATGATATATGAGGTAGCTGTGTGGGAATGAATTATGTGAGAATGTGAAGGTTCAGGGGTTAGGTTGAGGTGGGATAGGCTTCCCTGAAGAGATGAGTCTTTAGGGAACGCCTAAAGGCAGTCAAGGTGGGAGATAGACGGACAGGTTGGGGTAAGGAGTTCCAGAGGATGGGAGAGACTCTAGAGAAGTCCTGGAGGCGAGAATGGGAGGAGTGGACAAGGCAGCTGGAAAGCAGGAGGTCAGTGGATGAGCAGTGGGGACGTTTAGGCCCCTGATGGCCCCTGAGCACATATCTCACCTTTGATGGGGTACATCAACCAGAAAAAAAAACCCTTTTGCATCCTTTCCTCCTTGCCTAACCTGTAGTTTTTATTTTTTTTAAATCTATATAAAATCCCCTTTCTCAAGGGTGACTCTAAAACTCTGATCATGTCACACTTCATGTCACAGTACTTTTTTTTCTGGTCCAAATGTTGGAGGATCTGATCTGCAGTGCCCACGTTGCCTCCTGCTGATGTTGGTTGCTGTCCTTTGACTGCCACAAGTGCCCATTTAAGGGTCCTATACCTTTCCAACATGAGATTAAAATAAGAGGGTAGACAAAAGACCAGTCGGCTGAGCAGTGAAGAGTGTATAGTGTGACATTTCCCATCACTGGTTGCCATTGTTGGAAATGGTACTGTGGAGGTCTCATGTAATTGTGGATTCAGAAAAGTATTTGTCTAGTTTAAAGAACGTTTTAGGGATGGAAACAGGTTTTTTTTCTCTTACACTGGAGTTTGGTTTAAGAAGCGTTGCAGCAAAGGATATCATACAAAAGTAGCTCCGGTTTAATCTAGATTGCAATTAATGTGTTTCAGTTGCAGCTGCTTCAGTGTTAATGCATCATGGTGCTTTTTTGGGGAGCTTTTTGACAGAATTTGTGAAAGATTAATAGCTCAATAGTCAATAGAACGGAGGCAGCGCAGTTTAATAAACTGTCACACGGAACCTTAGTTTGATAACTTTGTGTAACGATGAACAAATACACTGTCGCTGGCTGATACTCTGTTATTTGTCTTGCTGGTCAGCACTTTGATTTGACAATTTCTTGATATTTCAAGTTCAAAAACCTTATTATAAGAGTTCTGCTATGTGGATTGAGTAAAAACAAGCGGCAGAGCCAGTAGGTTACAAAGTTATGGATCTGCTGGAGGACATTATGAAAAATCTTACTGTGCAGCAAAATGCTTGCTGTGTAAAGCTGTGCAAAGCGTTTAGAAACATAACAGAATTCCATAAAAGTCTACTTTTAAGAAGTCATCAAAAAGGAGTTAAAGTGCATCTCGGGTCATAAAAAAAAAACTTTAGGAGCCCAGTAACACTTGCATTGCTCTATGTGTGGTGCGTAGTCAGGCTGGCTGCTCATTGTGAATGGAACCTGAATACATTGTACAGTAGAGTCCAATGCACCACAGAGCACCACAAAGCATTTACCAATAAAAAAGGGTCAGGTATTCATTGGCAGCCCACTTATCGGAATGCTTAAATTATAATTCAACTCTCAAACTTTTTTTTATAATTTCATATCAAACAAATATACATTGCCCAGTGAAATTTTTATTTAAAGGGGTTCTAAACCCTCCTTTTTTACCTATATCATTTGCTAGCAAGCAGTAGATATGGCAAAAAGTTATAAAAAAAAAAAAAAACGCTTTAACTGCGGTTTACACTTACCATGTTCTCGCTGCACGCTCCCGCCCGAGAATCCGAAACTGCTCGGGCTGCCGCAAAGCATCTTGGGGTGAGCACATGCGCAGTTCGGATTTTCGGCCGGGAGACGAGCAGAGACGCAAGGTAAGTCTATAGACGCATGCACCCGCATGCAGACACCGCTGGATCGAAAGTGCCTGCAAGCAGAGAGGAGTCAGCGCTGGATCGGAGAGCTGCTGCACCGCTGGAGGGACAGATGAAAACATCAGGAAAGAAGAGGAAGTTCGGATTGAGAGACATCATTTAAAGTAAGTGCTGACATTAACATTGGGGGGAGGGAAAAACATTTTTGACTTTATTGTCCCTTTAAACTTAAAGTCGCTCAAGCAGCACCTGCAAGAGACTGTATGTAATAGATTTCTGCATGCCCATTGGCCCCCAGATATTGCATTACTCAGACATTGTACATTAGCTATGCATATAGACAGTTATACCCATCAGTTACCAATTTAAAAACAATTCTCAATGTACAATGACCAACACAGTGCTCCTGAATAATAATTGCGATGGCATGGTGAGAGGTATATTTATAAAAAAATTGCATAATGAAACTGTATGTACTTTCGTCCAGTGTGAATTAACCAGCATACGCTCATTAGTTTTAGGGATTTTTTGCACAATGTATAAAGCTGTGGCTGTTCTTAAGGATTATTATTATTATACCGGATTTATATGGCGCCAACAGTTTACACAGCGCTTTACAATATAAGGAAGACATTATAATCACAATACAATTCAAGACAAGATGATAAGGAGGGCCATGCCCCTGAGGGCTTACAATCTAAGAGGGAGGGGGAAGTGATACATGAGGAGGTAGCTGTGTGGGGATGAATTGTTTGAGAACGTGATAGTTCAGTGGTTAGGTTGAGGTGGGATAGGCTTACCTGAAGAAATGAGTCTTTAGGGAACGCCTAAAGGCAGTCAAGGTGGGAGATAGATGGACAGGTTGGGGTAAAGAGTTCCAGAGGATAGGAGAGACTCCAGAGAAGTCCTGGAGGCGAGTATGGGAGGAGTTGACAAGGGAGCTGCAAAGCAGGAGGTCTTGGGATGAGCGGAGTGGACGGGTTAGGGTGATATTTTGAGACAAGGTTTTAGAATACTCCTCCAGACCACACGCTGTAGGGCCCTGGCTCCTCTTCCACTGCTGCTCTTGCCTCTTCCTTCTTCTCCGCTGCCGGACTGGCCTCCCCCTCCGCTGCTGCCCTCAGCCTCCTTCTCTTCCTCTGCTGCCGGACCGTTGCACTGGCGCTGCAGGGCCCTGGCCTCCTCCTCCTCTGCTGGGCTCTGGCCTCCTCACCTGGCCCCCCTTTACCCTGGGCCCCATAGCGACTGTGTGGGTTGCTACAGTGGTAGTTACGCCACTGGTTTTAGGCTATTTTCTGTTCTGGTCAAATGTTCTTAGGCTTTTGTTTCAGGCTTAGGATGGATGTGATTTCAGCAGTGTAGGGGCTATATGCAATTTTTCCAAAGGTAATAGATTATATAATTTATTTTTGTATTATTATAAAGTAGTAATAAACGCTCAAACTTTTTTAAAATAATGAATCCAGATCAGGCAAATATATATGGTCCTGCAAAATATTTATTTACATTTTTGCTCAAGTACTTACATTCATCATGTTTCTGTACAGCTCCAACTCTCACAGCTCGGCTTCCCTGAACTTCCTGTCCAGTACAAGATCACAAGGGACAGAGCAGACTCCAGCAGCTGTCCATCTACTAGCTTGGAGAAGAGAGGAGAATTTGTGGAGATACTCAGCTTACTAGCACATACAAGGGTGTGCTAATAAGCGCTGCTATGTGACATTGTCATTCACCCAGCAATCATTTCACCTTTTACAGAGGCTTTCCTGGAAATCTTTTAAGGTAATGCTAAGGCCAATTAACATTTCAGCATGTTGCCTATAACACAGAAAATCTTCGATTTTTCAGTTCAGGTCCACTTTAGGAAAAAAAAAAAATAATAACATTTGGTAAGCTTTTGGGATAAGCCATTTGGCATTTTAGGAACTCTATGGGCAATCCATGAACTTACAGGCCTGCCATGTGAAATTGCTTTTCGTTTTCACCCACAATTATCTCTCCAGTTACAGAGGCTTTTCTTCAAATGAAGTCTTTCAGGGTTCTGCTACGGCAGCCTTTCTCAACCAGGGTGTTGTGGCACACTGGGGTGTTTTCTGGCTTTCTCAAGGGTGACTCGAAATTTTGTGATGGTACGACTCTGATGTGAATGGATAACTCTGATGTAAAAGGGGGGATTCTGATATGAAAGGGTTGCTCCTGATATAAAGGGGGTGTCGGATGTGAGAGGAGAGCCCCTGATGTGAAGGGTTGCTCCTGATGTAAAGGGGGCTTCAAATGTGAGGGGGGTTTCTGATGTAAAGGGGGCTTCTAATGGAAAAAAGGGGCTTCTGATGTGAAGATGAGCTTCTGATGTGAAAGGAGGGGGCTTCTAATGTGAAGGGGGCTACTGATATAACGGGGGACACAGATGTTAAAGGAGGGGGCTTCTAATGAGAAGGGGGGGATACTGATGTAAAGTGGGACTCTGATGTGAAAGGGGGGCTCTGATATAAAGGGGCTGCCGGATGTGAGAGGAGAGCCCCTGATGTGAAGGGTTGCTCCTGATGTAAACGGGACTTCAAATGTGATGTGAAAGGCAGAATTCTGATGTGAAAGGGAGCTTTGATGTGAAGGGGGGCTCTTAATTTTAAGAGAAAACTTTAATGCCCCCCTTACATTTTAGACTAGGGTGCCTCAAGATTTTGCATACTTTTTAGGGGCACCGTGACCTAAAAAATGTTCAGGAACGCTGTGCTAAGTCACAATAAACATTTCTATTTGTTGACCAAAACTTAGCAAATCTTCAATTTACGAGCTCACTTTACTGTACTTTAGAATAAAAAAAAATAAATGGCTTCAAACCATTAAAAATTTCAGTCATAGAAATTCTAATAACAAACATTTGGCAACGTTTTGGGATCTGAATTTTGACTCCCTGTGGGCAAGTCATTCACTTGTAGGCCAACATTTGTGAAATTGACGTTCACCCAGCAATCATTTTTCCTTTTGCAGTGACTTTTCTGTAAACAAAACAAAAAAAAAGAGAGAGAGAAGCCGTTTCAAAGGAACTTACAATCATACATTGCATTATGGGATGGTTTTGAATTTTGCTTTGTAATCTTGTTCTAGTTCCTAGCCTTTCCTACAAGCTTCATAAAATTAATTGGCCCTTTCAAATTGACTGAATGGGATATTATACTGACAAATCTTGTTTATGTCAGCTGTAATATGTTTTAGAATTATATACCTCCCTGATTGATATGAGCAGTAAAACAGAGAGGGGAGATTCAGCAACTGTAAAATACATGTTAGCTGCTTCTTATCTCTTTGATGGAAATTGGACTTTCCTTGCTGACACAGAAATTGCTATGACATTTTTTTATTGCTACAAATATGTATGCAATCATCAATCTTTCCCATGATGCTGTATATAGGGCAGGGTGTAGTTTGCTATAGGGAGAATAAAAACGACTTTGTAAAAAAAAAAACACCGTATTTACCAACTTTCTGGGATGGCAAAGAAAGGCCCTTTAAAGCCTGACTCCGGGCTCTGCCCCCTACTCCCAATGCCCCTCTGCTCGTTATTTTTTTCAGATGCCCTCAGGCTGGTCACATGATGTCACCATGACATTCCCTTCGGCAGCAGGTGGTCCTCAATGATGCATGGAGAGGATTTACACAAATAACTCAATGAGTCAGAGGGGTGATGTCTCTCCCCGCCTTGGCTGCCTGTTCAAACAGGTTCAAAATTAAAAAAAACGTTTTAAAGCAAATCCCCCTTCCCTTCTTTATTTAAGTGACACTACACTTAAGAGGTAAATCTAAAACTGCATTCAAGTACCTTAACTATTAACAACGATGTATCTTATGTGTATATCCCTCGGCTGTAGATCCTCAATTCATCTCTGAATTGGTGCTGGCACTGTCCTTCCGTCTGGAGGGTGGCTACTTTTGTTCCCCATGGTCCCTGTGTGTGTTGTAACGTAGCCACCGCTCCAAGCTTGCACTATTTTTTCTGACCGCACCGGACCGGAATGCAGGCATCAATGTGCCACGCGTTTCAGTGCGATCGATCGCACTGCGGCCGGAGGGCAAGGCTGCGGTGCCATTGACTTTAATGCACCGCCATGCCCCCTCCCGCCCCAAAACAAAGTTAGTCGGCTGTAATGCGATCCAGTGCGTTCTGGCACCAATTGGGCCGGAACGTCCTGAGGCTGATGGGAACTAGCCCTCATGGATTCTGGGAAGTTGTTATGGTTTCCTTGGTTATGGGCACTGTGCATGTTGCACCAGGGAGCAGGAAGGGGACGTGGCACACAGCATGCTGGCAGTTAAACTGTGACCTGGGAGACTTGGTGTGTGTGACTAGAAGCATAGGGCCGAGGATGGACTCTGAGGTGCTGCCAAACTAAATGTAAGAACAATATTTTAAGAAATAACACTGCAGATCCCTGTCTTTTAATCATGGAGGCTGAGCATCACTTGTGGGTGTTACAACTTTCTTTTTCAAACTTTACAGCATGGGAAAAGGATACAAACTTGCTACAGAGAAATTTGCATGATGCTTGATTCTCAATCAAACATTCTGTAAAGTAGCCACCACTCCAAGCTCACTCCTATGATGGACTACAATCTCAATACAAATTATTAAACTAAGCATGATATTGTAGTCCATCACGGGAGCGAGTTTGGGGCGGTGACTACTTTACAACACACACAGGGATCATGGGGAACAAAAGTAGCCACCCTCCAGAAGGAAGGACAGTGTCGGCACCAATTCAGGGATGATTTGAGGATCTCCAGCCGAGTGATACACAAATAAGATACATTTTTGTTAATAGTTAAGTGACTTGAATGTATTTTAAGATTTAACTCCTGAGTTTAGTGTCACTTTAAACTTCATCTTCAATGAATCCCACCATCATGCTAAATGCAGCCTGCCTGGTAAAAAAGCAAATGGAAAGCCATTGTGATATACCTTTAGAAAAACTTTATTAAATGACAATTTCTGTTACTCACAAACAATCTTGATAACACAGCTTGTTACATAAAACATCCAGAATGGACCCCATTCAAACGTCTATAACAGAGAGATCCTTTGTTGCCATTCCCACTGAACAGCAGTTACCCGCAATCTCCAAAGTGCCTGCAAACCTCGGACATGCTGGATACCGCAGCTACATGCTGTTCAGCAGGATTGGCAGCAGAGGATCTCTCACTTTCATTCTGGATGGTTTTATGCGACCAGCTGTGTTATCAAGATTGTGAGTATTATACAGTATATTGTCACTAAATAAAGTTTAACTAAAAGGTATGTCACAATGGTGTGCTTTCAAGTGTTCTATAAAGATTCCCAGCCCGGAAGAGAAAGCAGCAAATCTGTAGATGTAATTTTTTTAACACTAGGGGAATGTTTCATTGAGAATCAAGCATCATGCAGTTTTCTCTGTACCAAGTTTGTATCCTTTCTCCATGCTGTAAAGTTTGTGTTCACTTTTTTCCCCCCTCAAGACATCTTGGGGAAGTCTGGAATCCCACAGCTGTTGCAATGAAAACATTTTTTACTGCACATGCACACTGTGGTAATATTCTTTCCTATAGGTGGGCAACTTCCAGTGATCCAGGAGAGTACAGCTTCCGGCAGTCTAGGAGAGTACAGCTGCCAGCAGTCCAGAAGAGTACAGCTACGAGAGGTCCAGGAGAGTACAGCTTCGAGAGGTCCAGGAGAGTACAACTTCCTGTGGTCAAGGAGAGTACAGCTTCCAGGGGTCCAGGAGAGTACAGCTTTCAGCGGTCCAGGAGAGTACAGCTTCCAGTGTTCAAGGAGAGTACAGCTTCCAGTGGTCCAGCACAGTACAGCCTTCAGTGGTCCAGGAGAGTACAGCTTCCAGCAGTCCAGGAGAGCAAAGCTACAATGGTCCAGGAGAGCACAGCTTCCAGCAGTCCAGGAGAGTACAGCTTCCAGGGGTCCAGGAGAGTACAGCTTCCAGCAGTCCAGGAGAGCACAGCTACAATGGTCCAGGAGAGCACAGCTTCCAGCAGTCCAAGAGAGCACAGCTTCCAGCAGTCCAAGAGACAACTGCTTCCAGAAGTCCAGGAGAAAACAGCTTCCATGGTCCAGGGGACTACAGCTTCCAGCGTTCAAGGAGAGTACAGCTTCCAGCAGTCCAGCACAATTCAGCCTTCAGCGGTCCAGGAGAGTACAGCTTCCAGGGGTCCAGGAGAGTACAGATTCCAGCAGTCCAGAAGAGCACAGGTTCAATGGTGCAGGAGAGAACAGCTTCCAGCAGTGCAGAAGAGTACAATGTCCAGCAGTCCAAGAGAGTACAGCTTTCAGCAGCACAGGAGAGTACAGCTTCCAGCAGTCCAGAAGAGAACAGATTCCATGGTCCAGAAGAGTACAGCTTCCATGGCCCAGGAGAGTACAACTTCCAGTGGTCCAGGAGAGAACGGATTCCATGGTCCAGGAGAGTACAGCTTCCTGCAGTCCAGGAGACTACAACTTCCAGCGGTCCAGGTGAAAATGGCTTCCAGTGGTCCAGGAGAGTACAGCTCCCAGCAGTCCAGGAGAGTACAGCTTCCAGTGGTCCAGGAGAGTACAGCTTCCAGCGGTCCAGGAGAGTACAGCTTCCAGTGCTCAAGGAGAATACAGCTTCCAGTGCTCAAGTAGAGTACACTTTCCAGAAGTCCAAGAGAGTACAGCTTCCTGCGGTCCAGGAGAGTACAGCTTCCAGTTGTCCAGGAAAGTACAGTTCCCAGCGGTCCAGCAGAGTACAGCCTATCCATAGGAATAAATAGGGTAGTGGTGAGCAATAAGAAGGTCTAGCAGGATGTGTTTCCTTGCAATGGCTGTACGGTGCCAGGCAGGGCCACACAGTGAAGATCCTTGAAATGGAGAGGAGGGTTAAAGTATTTACTAAGCAGGCTGTACTCAGGAGGGTGGGGGTATTAATTAAAGGTACAGTTGTCTTTTACGGGAACTGGGTGGGCAAAATAGGGGGTTCTTGTTTGACAAATGATTAAACCAAATATTTTTTTAAATACAGATTAAAAGAAAATAAATTGTGGTGTGCCTTTAAATAGTGTAAACATTGTATGTGTACAAAGCCAACACTAATAAGTTGCAGTGCTTTATAAAAATGTAAATGATTGTCAATGTAAACCAGCAAACAGCTGTCATTGTCCCAGTCATTTTGTGAGATACATGGCAGAACACAGGGAATTGACAGCTATATCATATGTGACATGGACTGGCTGGAGATGTCCATAGTGATTAATATCAGCTGCTCCTTGGAGGGTCCCTGGCAATGATTTGCAATGAAATATGTCCTTTTTCATTTCAAAGACATTAAAACTGTAAGCACACGTAGTACGTGTTTGGGTAGAACTAGTGAAGTATAAAGCATATTTTCCTGCTATAGTAGATCATTATTTTTAGTCTATGAGACTTCTTTTTATAACTACATTCAAAATGGGACTCTTGTCTTTTTTTAATAGCGTTGGAAAGAACCTCTAAAAGGCTTTTATACCGAGCACAATTCCATTTATAGCTGCTTGTTTTCCCATTAAAATGATTCTGTTTAATTCTTGCTGGTGACAACCCATGGAAGAACAGGACCATTTCCAATATGACACCAACTGCAATAAACCAGACAGAGGTCCTAAATCTTCTCTACCAAGGAAACAGCTGTAGCCCCCATCACCTTTTGTGAGGTGGCTACTAGAAATGTAGTGATTGCCAGAGCTCTAGTCAGCATGGCTCACTTATAGTTGACGTTTATCTGGTTAAAACCAGATGTTCTGGCACTGATTGTACCTGTCTCAGTGGAGTGTGACTCTGCTGCAGTGTGGGACAACCAATGGGGGGCACTGCGAGTGTGTCTGCAGTCCACCAACCAATCACTTAGGCTCCCATAGCCAGTTAGGGTTACCACCTGTCCAAGATTCACCCGGACAGTCCGGGTTTTGAATGCTGTGTCCGAGTTTCAGGACAGCAGAAACCCAGACACGAGTTGTCAGGCAGACAGGGGCAACCAAAATTAAGATAGGGGCTACTGGCCCCCCCACTGAAAATAGTTTAAAC
Organism: Nanorana parkeri; assembly: GCF_000935625.1. Lineage (NCBI taxonomy): Eukaryota > Metazoa > Chordata > Amphibia > Anura > Dicroglossidae > Nanorana > Nanorana parkeri. Next base: position 846,600 of record NW_017306887.1, read on the forward strand.
TGTGATATTTAAAATATGAATGGGTGGCGCTATTTACATATGACTAAGCCACAACTCATTCTCCCCAGAAAATGTCCACGTGTTGCTAGAGTGTTCGGGTTTCACTTGAAGAAAATGTGGCAACCCCATAGCCAGTGGTGAATGCTGGGACAGTGCATATATATTATGGGGAATTTCCATGTGCTCAGTTCAGTTCTGGGATAGCCCAGAGTCCAGTCAGGGCTGGGCGTAGTCCAGCCTACCCTCGGCCTAGGCCTGGGGGTGGGAATACCCAGGTGCGGGAAATGTTTCGCCAGGCCTGGAGGAGGCATTTGCTTCTGACTGAGGAGGAAAAGGTCCAGGAGACCACAGCTTCCAGCAGTGCAGAAGAGTACAATGTCCAACAGTCCAAGAGAGTACAGCTGGAGGTGTCTGAAATAAAATGGATCTCAGGAGCAAGTCTGGTGTCTCTCCTACTGAGGATTCTGTACCTATCCCTATTCAACGGTTGCTCAAATACCCAGTGTCAGCTTGTGCTCCTGTTGATTCTGCACTGGAATTCTTAAAGGGACTGGTGAGTCTGGAGTCTGTCTATTTTTCTCATGGATATCCTAAACCCTCTCTCCCTATTCATGAGTTCTAATAAAAGTTATTCAGCATCATACTTTTGGAATGGATTTCAGCTCTGTTGGTCACTAGAAGAGGGCGGTTAATGCTAGTGGGTGCCACAGGTTACTAAAATCATTAGGCAGGCTTTGGATGACCCAAGTATTTTCAGTAGCTCCTTGGCGATTGAGTGCTACACAGCTTTTGATATATAGACTTTAGCAGCAGGGAAATCAGATTACACATACTGCAGAGGGGCTTGCAGAGGAGAGGCAGACTCCTACGGTTCCACAAATACATACATGTGACTTAAAACAAAAGTCCACAGAACTATGCAAAGCCTCTTCTACCAAAACATTTATTTCTGTTAATCCAAGCAGCTGTGTATTTTGTACGGGTACTGCATGGCACATCGATTAGATGCTGACAATGGAGTTTAATGCTGGGCACAATGGCCACCCAAAGCCAAAAGGAGCAGCACATTTGGCAGGGAAGATAGCTACAGTAGTGGGGAGGGAAAGATCGGCTAGGGCAAACCTGGATCTGGTAGTCCTGCAGCAAGGCTCACTAGAAGGTAATACCAAACATGCAAGCAGTGCTGGGCTTTCTTATTAAAAGGTACAGCATTCTTTGCAAATTGTTGTTATGTAGAGTGTTATAGATTCATAACTTTTAAATTGTGTATCTGTAACATTCAAAGATTGTATATGAAAAATTAGTAAATATATATAAAACTTTAGTTTATAACCTAGTAATGAACATAAAAAGGAGTTTAATGCATATTAAGGAATAACGCAATTGCAGTAACAGTAACTCTAAACAGGTGAGAGCTGTCAGAGAGCTAATAATGCTATCCAGCAAATACTGTAGCTGTCCGTAAATCACAAACTATACTCAATTTAGCTTCTTTGTAACCCACTGCAGTCAGAATTCAGAGAGCACCTTACATGGGCACCAGGGCTGTATTACCTAAAACCTGTGCCTTTAACTTCCCATGTCTCCACATCCTGAATAACCCATAAAATTCAGTTTTCAGGTAAGTTTAATCTGATTGGTGGTGGTAGTGAGAGACTTCCTAGATTAAAGACTGCTTTTACATAAGGCTTTCTGTATGTAAGTGACAGCATGCAGTCTACAGCAAGTGTTTGGAATAATTACCCAGCGGCACAAACAGTGGACTGGTACTCTGCAGCAATGCCTGGATGAAAAACTGAAGCACTGGGTAAGTAGGCTGTAGCCCCTAGCTTGTGACTGGACAGTGAAGGAGAAGCAGAAGACTGAATAGATTATTTCTCTGCTCACTCCTCCTGTCAGCATTTCCTTGTCAGCACATGTGCACGCTGCACTCCTGATTGGCTTACAGTGCTGCTCGTCACTTTCCCAGTCTAAGAACACTTGTACAGGAGGCTGATGTTATGATAGATTCAAGTATTTACACTAGCTGCAATCAGAGGCGCCCCTAGACATCTCGAGGCTAAGTAAGGGGGAGTTGGTGTGCTCGTGATGCACGTTCCGCTGGGTGTTAGTTGCTCTTGGTGCACGCCGTGGGGGGGATCGGATCATGGAGTAGCGGCTCATGCTGCATATTCCGGGGGGGAGTCGGATCATGGTGTATATCATCCAACCCAGCTCACTGACATCACTGGTTGTCAGGGGCTGGGCGGGACGCCTGCCAGAGCTTACCACTCAGCTCCTGGCAACCAGTGACGTCAGTGAGCTAGGCAGGATGCCAACCAGAGAGCTCTTAGCACCTGGGGCGCTCTGCCCGGAAAGGTGGTGGCAGGCACATCTGCCGCCCACCCACGCAACCCAATGAGATGCCGCCTGGGGGATTATTGGGATGGTCCATGGCTGCAATTAAAAATCATAGTTACATAGTTACATAGTATTTGAGGTTGAATAAAGACATTAGTCCATCAAGTAATTTCCCATTTCCCATTAAGATGCAGCCCGATAGCCGACTGCGAAGTCAGCCCAGTTCTCCTGGAAACCAAAACTTTCCTTCTGACACTAGCTCCGGAGCCACTTGCTAAACTCCCTCAACTCGCGCTGTCTCTCCGGAGTGGCTCTTGGCACCGGCAGTATCTCTGAGAAAACTACCGTGGAGGTCCTTTCCTTCATCCTAGCACCTAGGTCTCTGAACTCCTGTTTTAGGACACTCCAATGTCCTCCTATTTTGTCATTGGTGCCGATGTGCACCATGACAACGGGGTCGTGCCCAACCCCATCTAGTAATCTGTCAATTCGTTCCGCAATGTGTCGAACACGAGCCCCCGGCAGGCAGCACACTGTTCGACGCTCACGGTTCCGATGACAGATTACCCTGTCAGTCCGCCTGATGATGGAGTCTCCCACCACCAGGATCTGCCTCTCCTGACCCTCCATCCTGCTCCCGTCCTCGCCGGAGCACTCACTCCCCCTGCGGATATAGGATGAGTCGTGCTCCAGCAGTGTCCCCCCTGAACTAATATCCCCAACATCCTGCAACTTGGCACATTTTTTTGGGGGTGAATCAGTTCAGGGCTGACCTCTCTCGCACTCTTCCCTCTACCCCGCCTTCTAACGGTAACCCAGCTACCCACCTCGGGATCCTGCTCCTCCAAACCCCCCTCCTCATCCTGACCACCCTCCACCACAGCCTGGTGCGTTAGGTCCAGACTCCTTTCCATGACGGTTATGCTCCTCAGTGTTGCCAGTTTGTTGCTTAGATCCAGAATCTGGGATTCCAAACAGACAACTCGCTCACATCTAGCACAATTGTATTCCCCCTCGAACGCATGTTCAAGGAACGCATACATTGCACATGACATGCACCTGGTTGCATACCCACTCATGGAAGACATTATTTTATTCCACCCTTACAATTTATTTATTTTTAATGTATATTAGGGATTATATAAGATTAATTATTTAACTGTAGCTTTATTATCCAGGGTTTAGTGGATCACGAGTGGCCCGTTCAATAACTTGTTTCTTAAACTAAATAATTTAAATTAGATTAGGATAAATAAATTATACTGAATTATACTACCGACCTTTAAAATCAATTAAATTGTTTTCTGAAAGGAATATATAGCTCTACTAATTGGTGATTTTTATACCCACCTGGATAATAAATCCTCTGATGTTAAAAAATATAGCCCAACTCAAACATTTTAATTGTGTTTTCTTTTAAATCAGATACCGTATATACTCGAGTATAAGCCGAGATTTTCAGCCCATTTTTTTGGGTGAAAAGTGCCCCCCTCGGCTTATACTCGAGTCAGCGCCAGGTGTCATCTTACTTACCTCGCCGAGCGTCGCGTCACTGCTGCTCCGGTGTGCGGCGCTCCGAGCAGTAGTTTTTATTGAATTTGCATTTTTTTCAAATACAAAAAACAAACAAAAAACAAAGGAAGTCAAACAAACAGACAAAGGGGGGGGGGGGAAGCATAGTGAATATAAGCTATAGCAAGCATATTGTGGATACACTACATATAGAACACAGTACATTTAACCAACACCTTCCGGTGTATGCGAATGTCTACGTATTAGAGGAAATAGGTCCAGCCATATGAAACAACAGTATGTATGTGCGTGAGCTGTCTAGTCAGAGATGTCATGGCCTCAATACGTCAACCATCTGTCCCAGAGAGAGTGGAACTGGGGCAAGGTACCCCTCTGTTGAAAAGTAACTCTCTCGTACGCGACCATCCTGTCAAGTTCTACTAACCAAAGGTTCAAAGTGGGTGGGGATGAGGAGATCCATTTGCGTACCACCAACCTGGTTGCAGTAAAGACGGCACGTTTAAGGGCTATAATTGTGTGATGCGCAAGATCGTCGGATTCAACAATACCCAAAATGCACGTTAATGGGGAATTGGTCAAGGAGGATGCAAATACATGGTTAAAGGAGAACTATGGGGTCAGTGTTTTTCCGCATAGTTCTCCTTAGGGTAACGGGAGGACACAAACTAGCGTCCTCCCGTTACCCTAAAGAGGGTATCCACAATCTTATCCCAGTACCGAACCAGCTTAGGGCATCTCCACAGCAGGTGAATCAGGGAACCACGATGAAAACCACATTTGGGGCACTTGGAATCAGCCCTAAGCCCGATACGGAACAAAAATTCAGGGGTGCCATATATTCTGTGAATAATAAACAGTTGTGTCAGTCTATGAGTGGGAGATAGGGAAATTTGGGTAACCCGCTGAAGGACATCCTCCAAGACGTCATCCTCTATGGGCCCCACATCTCCCTCCCAACCCTTCCTGCACCTCAGAGGAAGGAGAAAGTTAGATTTAAGCAGGAGGTGAGCATATAGAAAGGAGATAATCCCTTTGGTGGTGTCAGCCAACAGTATAGTATCAAATATCGGAGTGGGAGATAAGACAGGAGGGCCATGTCAAAACTGATATTTTAGAGCATGAGTAATCTGGAGGAACTGGAAGTAGCACCTACCGGAGATTCCAAGTGTTGTAGTCAATTCTTTAAAGTCACACAGCCTACCCTCCTTGTATAAGTGGGAAATAGATAACACCCCCTTGCCAGACCAGTCAACAGTGCCCTGGAGATTTAATTGTGTTTTCAAAGCAACTTTGCCACATGTATGTTTTATATACCTGTACGGTACAGAGCAGAAGAAGGATCACAAAAGCAGTTTGTCTTTAGTGTTGCCAAACAAAGAATGTATTTAATATTATATTAGAAAGAGGCTGAGAAATATGTGAGTCTCTCAAAAATGTCAACATATTTACTGCAACAGATCATCAAGAACCAGAAGGAGGAGACAATGTCAGGAGACAAGTGAACCCAGTAACAGATGCACAACAAAGTACCCTTTGATTGAGGCAGATGGAGGCAAAGTCAGTAAGTAAGCCGGGGTCAATAACTTGTGGTCAACAAGATGCATAGTTGGTAAGAAAAAGCTGGGTCAAGGTAGGAGCCCAGAATCATCAATGAAAGATCAGAAGTTACATTCCTGACAATATTTCAGTGGCGCTGGGAGGAGTCTCTTGCTATCTTTACGTTAGGCCCAACTTGATTTGTAGGTAACTCATTAGCTTACGGTTAGGCAGCTCGAAGATGCATCATCTCCAATAGAGGGTACTGGGAGCAACTCAGGGACATAAAACAGAAGAGCGCCAGACCAAAACGGAGTCCATAAATGTGGAGTTTATGGACTCTAACATCCATTTTGCTCTGGCACTCTTTTGTTTTCTGTCCCTCGATAAGAAGTTCAGGCATAGCTGAAGGGTAATCCAAAGGCAGGTCGGGAACAAAAGCCGGATCCGCAACAACACATATCTGCAGGTCACAGATCAGGTCAGAGCAAGACATATAGCTAAATACCATTCAGTAATGAGACTAGGGCCTTCTGAGCCTTAAATTGACACTCTACTCAGGAGTTAAATCTCAAAATACATTCAAGTACCTGAACTATTAACACACATTTATCTTATTTGTGTATCACTCGGCTGTAGATCCTCAAATCACCTCTGACACTGTCCTTCCTTCTGGAGGGTGACTACTTTAGTTCCCCATGGTCCATGTGTGTGTTGTAAAGTAGTCACCGCTCCAAGCTCACTCCTGTGATGGACTACAATCTCATGTTTAGTTTACTACTTTGTATTGAGATTGTTGGTTTGAGGATCTACATCTGAGTAATACACAAATAAGCAACATTTAGACATCTCTACTCTCACGGACGTTCAGGGAGTCTTCCCCTATAAGATAGCAGCTCCCTTACTCCCAGGAGAGAGACTCCCTGCTCAGAGTAAACCTTTCTGGGATCCCCTGCTATCTGTTTTTTTTATTAATTTTGACAGTGGGGCCACCGGCTGCTGAGAGAGAAAACAAAAACATTGGAATAGCTAGGCTGCTATTGGCTATTTCACTTTGCAATAGCCAATAGCAGGCTGGCTATTGCACCCGCCCGCTGCTGCTGTCAATCAGCAGAGGTGGACCTGAAGCTCTCCTTCAGGTTCTCCTCTGCTGATTGAAAGCAGCAGTGGGTGGATGCAATAGCCAGCCCGCTATTGGCTATAGCAAATTGCAATAGCAGTCTAGCTATTAATTCTCCTGCTGTGTTTTTTTTTCTATTTGGACGGCGACCGAAACAGCAGACAGCAGGGGAATAGCATTCGCTCCTCTGCTATTTGCCATCATTTCAGGGAGTTGCCCTCTCCACTACAAACCCCCTGGCAGATGAGGGAAAAAATGGAGGAGAGGGCACCTCCCTGAAATAATGATTTTTTTTTCAGGTTAGGATGTCTGAGTTCTAGATTTTTAAGATATAACTCCTGAGTTTAATGTCACTTTAAATAGCCATTTTGGCCCCAATGCTAATGCCAGCCAACTGTGAATCCACAAGCATATGCTGTGAAGTGTGCAAAAGAATGTGCATAACCTTATGCAGAGATGCACACCCAGTCACAACCCCAGATGAAAAGCCATACACTGACTGATACCTGCCTGTGCGAGCTGGTCATATGGTGTATATAGTAGACCAAAAAAATGGACAACTGAGGAGGATAGCGGGAATGAGGGATTCAGTCCCATAGAGGGACGGTCCCTTAAAATGAGGGTCAGTTGTGGGCTATGGGTTAAATATGCTATTTTTGTTGATGTAAAAATGCAAACCATTTGACTGTACATAGGGCATGCGCGCATGCTCAGGTGTGTTTTAGGACAACCAGTGATTGGTCAGCCACTTTATGTTAGAGATAGTGAGCTTAATGCAGATTATTGATGGTATAGTACAGTCTAAGGACTGAGAATGTAATTTCTTTATATTTCCTCACCGCCAGCCTGTCTGACCTGATTAAGAGACTGACAATGGCATTTCCTCCACCCTGACTCTTCTGGTTTCATTCTGACCTTCTGGCTGACCAATTTCCTGGATCGGCCTCTGGCTTACTAAGTCATGGAACTCTTTGGACCCTTCACCTAGCTAACCAAGTTCCTAGAACTTTCTGGACCTGACCAACTCCCTTGGACCCATCCCCTGGGTGACCAATTTCCTGGATCGGCCTCTGGCTTACTAAGTCATGGAACTCTTTGGACCCTTCACCTAGCTAACCAAGTTCCTAGAACTTTCTGGACCTGACCAACTCCCTTGGACCCATCTTGGTCACTGGGTGACCAATTTCCTGGATCAGCCTCTGGCTTACTAAGTCATGGAACTCTTTGGACCCTTCACCTAGCTAACCAAGTTCCTAGAACTTTCTGGACCTGACCAACTCCCTTGGACCCATCTTGGTCACTGGGTGACCAATTTCCTGGATCAGCCTCTGGCTTACTAAGTCATGGAACTCTCTGGACCCTTCACCTAGCTGACCAAGTTCCTAGAACTTTCTGGACCTGACCAACTCCCTGGAGTTCCTGGCTAAATAAGTTTCTAGAACCTGGACCTGAATCCTAGCTGACCAAATTCTTGAAAAACCCTGGACCAAACCCCTGGCTGACCAACTCCCTGGACATTTCCCCTAGCTGACCAAATTCTTGAAACTCCCTGGACCAAACCCATGGCTGACCAACCCCCCAGAACACAACTCCAGCTTGTTTGTCTGATCCCCAACTGGTGATGACCCCTGTCTGTTACCACACACTGCCTGACCCTCTATTAGTTCACTGCTCATCTGGTACTAACCTCAGGCTGTTTGGATTGTGCTTGTTTGTCTGCTTGAAGATGGCTGCATTAAATTCAATAATCCAGCGCTTAATGTTTACCATTATCACTGACCTTTTTACTTTTCATCTGAAAGCTAGCAGTTTAGATGATAGGTTAAATGACGCAGACCCGAAACTGGACTGTAATTTCATTTTTTTTACAATGTTTGCAAGATTTTAAAGGTTACATGTAGCGAAAACTGTCTGTTCATTATTTTCTCACATTAAGGTTGTGTTTGTAATTCTCTTCTCACGTTTCTGTAATTGGGAATTCATTAGATTTTGTAGAAGTTAGTAACTGTTCAGTCAGATTAAAATGTGGAACCATGTTTACTGAAATGCCATTTGCTGAAATGATTGTCTAAATATATGCTATTCCAAGACGATAACAGAAAATGTATTTTGGATGCAAATGATCCTATTTGCTGTGTAGCCTGCACTATTGAATTAATTTATGTTATAATTGTTTTTCTTGGAATTAATAATCTTCTCGGCTTTGCGGTGAAAGGCAATGTGCATTCGTTGCCTTAAAGAGAACAGTCAGGACCGGGCTTATGTGGGAATTCCTGCAAAAGAGATTTATGGAATTAGATTTTAATTTGCCCATATAGTTAAGTGTACGTTCTTCGTCCAAATCTGACAACCTCAGGGTTCTATTATTTGATGTTGTGCACTCTCAGGAGCTGGATGACAGTGCATGAGGTCAGAGAGTTGACAAGGAAAAATGGTCAGACTTCAGGTGACCTAGGGTACTTGCCACCTGTCCAGGATTCACCCGGACAGTCCAGGTTTTGAATGCTGTGTGCCGGTTTCATGGCAGCAGAAACCCTGACAGAAGATATCAGGCAGAAAGGGGCAACCAAAACTAAGATATGGGCTACTGGCCCCCCACTGAAAATAGTCTCAACTGTGATAGTTACATATGAATGGGTGCCGCTATTTACATATGAATAAGCCACGACTCATTCTCCCAAAAAATGTTTGCGCGTCGCTACAGTGTTTCGGGTTTGGCTTGAAGAAAAAGTGGCAACCCTAAAGTGACCTCTGACCCATGATTCTCAATTTTCAAGTGTCAAGCCAAAAATTTTTTAATTCGTTTTTAGGAGAGTTTAGGGAGGAATTAGATTTCTTGTTTAGTTTTCAAAGAGATCTACCTCCACTTTCTGTCCTGCTGATAACGGTTGCACCAAACAGGAAATGAGAGAAGATCTAAAACATGGAAGGAAATAAAACATTTAACAGGAGGTATAGCCTTCCCCTACTCTGCTAAAAAAAAATAAAAACAACAATTGTATTTCCGTCTGTGTTGCTATTGAAGAGTTCTGCTCAATTGTTGTAATGTACAATATTGTCAGCAGTACCGGAAGTAAGGGAAATTTTTCTAATAGAGCCCCAGATAGCAGTAAAAACCAGAGAGGAGTTCTAACCCTTACCAACCCTATCCAACTAAAATTCGATGAACATACACATTGAATGTGTGTTAAAGTAATTATTGGTAAAGTGGGGGGCAAATATATATTGTTGATAAGTTTGCCTGCAATATCCTCTATTTTATATAATTTCTAATTTCTACACACACACACACACACACACACATTGGTAACCAAAATAGTTGCGCTAGGATATATGGCATCTCCTAGTGAGATCCCATCTCCAGCACTCACACACATTGCATGCAGATATTGCCCACTGTCATACCCTCCACACCCCACTTCTGCATATACTGCACACCGTCATACCCTCTACACCCGACTTATGCATATACTGTACATCCTCATACTCTATACACCCTTGGTTGTCAACTGGTGGGTCGTGACCCAAAAGTGGGTCGCGACCCCGTGATCAGTGGAACAGTAGAAAGGCATCATGGCACACTCACAAACCAACTTGGTGAGACAAGTTGTTTTACATGCTGGTTTGTGAGTGTGCCATGATGCCTTTCTACTGTTTTACTGTTCAAAGCCCATTTCGTGTGCACCTTACTGTATAACTGGTAACAAATTGTTGAGTGCGTTTGTTGTTTGTTTTGCTTGACCGATTTGGTGCAGCAACGCATGGGGTTTCTCAGCTGCCATTGGGATGTGCGGGATCCCTTGTGTGTTTCTGTGCTTTTAAGGAGGCTGGCTTCCTCCTGACAGGCCTGCACCCAATTTGATATCTTCTGCCCCCATGTGCTCCAAGATGGAGACTCTCATAGTTTAGAGTTAGGACCGCACTATAAGAGGTGCCTTGGCGCGGCAGTGCGGCTAACACATCCTTTGCAGAAGACGTGTATCCAAACCCGTGATCAGTGGGTCGCCGCATGCCTTACACTATTCTAGGTGAGCGGCTCCTCAGCCCCCGCCTAGTGCAGCATTGTCAGTTCTTACACCGAGCAACCATTAAAAATATGCTGCCTGACACCGAGTGTTGACTTGAGGTGGGTGGGCTGGGGGTAAGGCCGCGAAGGAGCCCCCTCCATGCGATCATTGCTTATAGCTCCCTCGCATTTCCTGTAGATGTGCCCGGACTGGAGTGACATCACATTCTTAATGGCCGAGGACAAATGTGGGTCCTGAGGTTACACAGGTTGAGAACCACTGCTATACACCCTAATTCTGCACGTACTGCCCACTGTTATACCCTCTACACCCGACTTATGCATATACTGCATACCGTCATACTCTTTACACCCTTCTTATGCATATAGTGTACACCGTCATACCCTATACACCCTACTTCTGCACGTACTGCCCGCTGTCATATACACTGCATACTACTAAATGGATTGCCACTTGGCATATTCTCCACATTCCTCTCCACATATTGCTTCCAGTTATACAATCCACAATCTTCTTCTGTACATACGACCCTGTATATCCTGCACATACTGTCTGCTGTCATACCCTTTGAACTCCTTCTAAACATTTTGCCTCCATCATACCCTCCAAACTACTCTCCTCCCTGTAGTATTAGAGTAGTAGCATTTTAGAAGCAATGGTAGTATTTGTGGTATTAGCAAAACCCTTCTTTGTCCAGTTGCTTGCAGCATGGCTTGTTTGCAGTGTTTATGACACTGTTTGTTCCTTTTTGGCGCTCTCTTAAGACCAAACCGGTTAACGTCCTCATTCTGCAACTACAGGAAAAACTTATCAGTAGTTGCAGAATGAACTAACAAACTCTGTTCTCAGAGTGATGATGCAAGCACCACTTCACTATTTAAGCATCAGCTTGTCAATTCCGTCTATGCCCTTGTGTATGTTCTGATCTACCAAGTACTCTGCTGTTGTTCCTGTTCTCCGTGTATGACCCTGGCTCTGGCTATCTGATCTGCTGGGTCCTGACTCTGGCTATTGTTTCCGTTCATCCTGCTCTCAGTGTTCCCTGACCTGGTTCGGTGACTACACGCTTTGGCATCTGACCTCTGGCTTGGCACTGTGGCCGGACTTCTACCAGGCATCGTGTCTGAACACCGTGGCACCCAAGCTCATCTCTGTCTAATTGCTCTCTGTTCCCACTGTCAGGGTTGTGAGACAAGAGCTGCAGCCAATCGGTCCTTCACCAGGTATGTGATGCCGGTGGTGGCATAAGGGGGAAATTGAAGAGCCACGGGAGAGAATCAGCGGTGCCAACTAAGCCAGCACTAGAGGAAGCGAGGCGGCAGCGGAGGGAGCAGAGCCACATAAGCTGATGCTTCCTCTATAGCGCCGGCTCCTGTCACAGGGGGGGTGATACCAAATGCATTCCACCTGTGAGGAATCGATAGTGAAAGTGCACTTTGCTTATTCTGGCCAGCGATTGGTTACCAAATTGCTCTTGGAAAGGTACGGCACCCCTGATTGCCCTGATCACCATATTCTTGTACATGAATACATGTAGACTGTTGTACATGAATAAGTGTGGATTGAAAAAAAATAAGACCTACCCCGAAAATAAGACCTAGTGTGCTTTTTTGAGCCAAAAAAAATATATAAAATTGTGTCTTATTTGCGGGGAAACACGGTATATAAGCAGTCGTAGTGGGAATAAGAGTGGTAATTGTAGGCAGTTCAATAATGTTGGTTATACTAGTGGTATATTGATGGTAAAGAAATTGATAATAGTATCTGTAGCAGCAATAGTACTAAAGATTATCTAAGGTTTTGGAGCCTTTGTGTAGCAGCTTTTAACCTATTGGTGCTTATAGTTTTTGTCCATGAGCGCAGATTATTTATTGTTAATAGTATTAAAGGGTCAGACCCATCTTAAACACACAAAATGCATCAGGGATCAGTTATTAATGCAAAGAGACTGGTAATTCCATCTTGGTAAATAGGGCCCCCATTAGTGTAATCACCATGCTCCTTTTTTCTGCAGGTACTGCGTATAGTTTCCCTGTGGTATCCATTAGCCGATTGCCTGCTTGTGCTGACCTGTCACCAGTCTGTACAGTTTACAATCCGCCAATATGGAGACGGCATTCAATATAGTGCTCTATTAGCTGTGTTCAAGGTGCTCATCATGATAAAATGCCAAAACTATCAATAGTCACTTTTCATTCTATGTATTCATTTTTTTATATATATAACTACTAGCAAAAGTGTGTTAGTCAGGGTGAAGGGAAAACAATGATGTTCAATAACAGAGGATGCAGCTTTATTCTTTTTTTTTTTTTGTATTAAATATATAATTTAACTCACAATTGTGTTTGTTACATGAGATTGTAAAGATTCTACAGAGACTGATATGGTGATCTGGAAGTTGTAGTTTTACAGAGACATGATGGATTTGAGTGCAGTGTTCTGGACTTGATGTTTTGTGAATGCAAGATAAATAAAAGTATAGTGTGCTGAGATTTGTAGTTCTAAAGAGGCACAAGAGATTCCAATAGGGGCATGCTGAAAAGTTTGTATGTTGTTCTGGGTAGACGGTTTATTCTATCTAGTTGGTGTGTGGCATAATATTGTATTTACAATGGGTGTAGTTATATCTACAGTCTTTATAAGCGACTTTCAGGGCCGTCCCTATAATAAGGCATGAAGTAAAAGATTTTGTTGCATTCCTTTCCGGATATTCCAAACGATGGGGAGGGTGCTCGTAATGACTGCGGATCACACTGCTGTATGCATAGAATGGTTATGAAGAATTTCACCAGCACACCGAAAATCCTTTCAGGATCACCCAATGCTCATTTTATTGAACAATTCGTCAGAATGTAGACAAGTGCTTTCGGGACCTTGCAGGGTCCCTTTATCAGGCTTTAACATCGATGGTCAAAAGGCGGCATGAAAGGTAGGTACGGCCCTGGTGACTTCCAATATAAAACCTAGTAATGAGAGTTCTGCTGTGATTGAATAGTTATTGGCAGAGTGTAGGACTCTAAACGATACATTAAACCTGAGAATGTACACCTGGAAATACTTGCTGCAACCATTGCTGAGAAGATTACAGGTGGGACTTTTTGCCATCCCTCTGTCCCCCACACAAATAGCTTTAAAGAGTTATTTGAAAACAAACGATTTGACACCAAAACGTACCTCAGTTCCAGCCTTCCACACTTCCAGGAAGCAAGGGTGACTTCACTGTGCTTCCCAGCAGATATGGGAGCACTCCAGCCCATGGTATGCTCATGGGCATGCATTCTCATGGGATTTCAAGCTCCCAGCTCTACTGGGAGGCATGGTGACACCACCTTTTCTTCCTGGAGTCCAGG
>NW_017306887.1:860582-882317 GCF_000935625.1 Nanorana parkeri
CTTCTCTTTGAAAGCCATTTGTGTTGGGGGCTATCAAAAAAGTGGACTTGGTTTTTGCCATGGAACATCTTCCTTTGGCATCTATTTAATCAAGATGGAAAATCCTATACTGTCCTGATCTTTCTCATCACCTGAATCATCATCAATGGTTTCTATTCATAGGGCAACACACACAAATATGCACAGCCCTCCTGAGACTCCACACAGCCCTCCTGAGATCCTCCGACAAAGACATCAGGCCAGCAACCCAGAGCAAGGCAGAGAATGTAGCTGCATATTATTCTGTATTGCTAGGATTTGTAGTCCCTCTACAGCTTGGATATTATTTTCTGGCAGTGCCCCTCCCGAGACTAGACTCTGGATCTGCCCCTGTCCCATGATGGACTACAATCTCCATACAAATTAGTAAACTAAAGTGCAATTTTAGTCCATCACAGGATGGAGCTTGAAACGGTGACTACTTTATCAAAAAAGTTTCGATTTAGCTATACTTTACAACATTTGCCCTGTTATCACCATGGCAGTGCACTGAAACACATTGTGGATACCAAGCTGAATGCTTTTTTTGTTGGCCAAGCGCTTCAAAAAGGCGCTTTAAAAAAGACAGGTCACCTTTTTCAAAACATACCTGAAATATCGCAAATATTTTATGGTAAAATCTGTGAAAATGAACAAAATAAATAGAATTTGGAAGGCAAGAGGGCAAATCAGAAGCAGAGACAATTTTCAGCATTTTAAAATAATGTTCGAGGTCAACTTTTAAAACTTGGTATAAGCTGAGCTCTAAAATATTTGTATGTTTTTCATAGTATTGTTGAGAATGTTGTTATATAGTACAATATTGCGCTTTGAGTTTGTGCCTTATTACTTTGCACTCATACTGAGTTATGCCGCCTCATCTACCCTCTCCATGAAAGATTTCAAAATATGAGGATGAAAAAGACAGAAAAAAAAGAGCCATAGGACGAAAAAAAAGCCTGAGATAAGCACATTGTTACCAGATGCTGAAAATCAATAAGGAACATAAAAACCTCCAAGGACTCAGTTATCATTTTCCTAGAAGTTAGAACTGGGGAGGAGAGGAGAGGTCAATCTATAAAAGATAAATATTGGAGACACAGCATATATAAACCTTCAATCCTAAAATAAACACAGACATTGATGGGGGAGTGATATTGGTTATGTTCCATCACTTTCCGGCATCATTGCTCTGTGCATCTTTATGTTTCATAAAGTTTTCTTTGGCAAACAAAGAAAAATAAAAGTCCACTCCATGGTCTTTTTAGTGCTGCAGGTATAGTGTCCTTCACCAGTTTACGACTTGTTTCTTTTATTGCAGAGAAAAAGGAGTGTAAAGCAGAACCCCAGGCAAATCTATATAGAAGTATTAAAGGAGAACTATGGGGTCAGGGCTTTTCCCCATAGTTCTCCTAAGGGTCACGGGAGAACACAAACTAGTGTTCTCCCGTGACCCAAAGCTCAGTATACCGCGAGCTACAGCTCGCAGTATACTGAGACGCCGCAGCGGAGACGCATCCCGACAATACTGTCTGGATCCACCCAGCTGCGGGATTGACAGCTGGCTCGGCCTATCCAGAGGCAGAGCCAGCTGTGCCCACCCCCCTCCCCCATCTGTTTTGCCAGTCAGCGCTGGAGGATCGGAAACGGGAGGGGGGGAATCCCTGCAGGCATCCGTGAGTGACAGCCACGGCTCTCTGCAGGGATAGAGCGATTAGTGAGCGAGCGACGGTATGTGTTCGCTCACTTCGCGATCTATTGAGCCGACCTGTGACACTTTCATTGTCACAGGTCGGCTCAGATTATGACGCTGAGTGAAAATCACTCACCTCATAATTCTCATTTAAAGAAGATCTAAACCCTAGCAACATTAAGGGGGTTATTCACAAAGGAGCCGAAGGATCCAGCCGTAGCTTCGGCTGATCCTTCGGCTCTCTTTAGCCGCTGGAGCCCTTTGGTTCAGTGGATAGCACGTACAGCAGTCGAAGGCAGCCGAGCGGCTCAGTCGAGCCAAAGGCATATGCTTCGGCTCAACTGAGCGGAAGTGACAGCTGAAACGGGGCAAACAGCCTGCCGAAAGACCCGCAAATGACAGCTGGCTCCGCCCAATTGTAATGACAGATCAGTGTCCACAAATGACCTGGGGACGCTGATCTGTCATCAAACAATAACAACTGGGCGGAGTCGGCCATGACATCACGGCCGGCTCCCCCCAGTTGTTATTCTTTGGCCGGGACCTGCTAGAAGACTCTAGCCGGTGGCGGCGAATAGGAAACAATTGGGCTGAGCTAGCTCTCACTGCTAGCTCGGCCCAATTGTTTTTTTTTTTTTCGTTTTTTTTTTTGAAAAAATCTTTATTTTTTAAAATGTAATATTTATTTACATATTTTTTCTACTTTTTTCCCTATTTTCTATTCTGCTCAGTACCACGGAGGTACCAAGCAGAATAGCCGAATGGCTATTCACTCACTGTCGTTTGACCCTTATGTGAATAGAGGTAAACGGCAGCGAGTGAGCTGCCAGAGCTTTGGCTCAGCCGATCCAGATGTTGGATTGGCTGAGTCGAAGTCCCTTTGCACTTCGGGTCAGTCGAACATGCAGAGCATGTTTGACTGACAGAAATGCAGCCGAAGGCAGCCGATGAGTGGCTAATTTAAGCCGATGTACGGATGAAATCAGCCGTACTGAGGCATAGTGAATAGACAAACATTGTTCGGCTCACTTCACTTCGGCGAAGTTATTCAATCGCCTGCCTTCGGCAGCTTTGTAAATAACCCCCTAAGTCTGCTAAAGTTGTAAATAGTTGTAAATAGTCATCACGTTCGTTTTTTTCTTGAAACCTAATTGAAGCCTCAGATTTTGTACTTATTATGCAGTCAGTTTTTTTTATATATACTAATTGTATGTTTATTTAGTATTGTAATAGCTGTCCTGTGCTGGCAGCATGCTGGAGAGCTGGACCGCTGCTCTCACTCCAGCAGTTTAACACTCCCCGTGCGCAGTGCTCCAATTACCAGCACTTATGCTTCCTGAGCAGCATTTTTGATAGGAGCACTGAGTGTTGGACCTCTGGAGACCTGCACCGCTGTACTCTGTGTGACAGCCTTTCGTTTCGTAATTTGTTTGCATTTGGCCTCATTGAAATTTGGATGCATCTGAATGCCCGAATTCACTAAATTTTGCCCGAATTGAGCATTCGGAATGATATGAAATTTACATGTCTATTTGTTATGCCTGTTAGGTTGCTTGACTGCGTCACAAGTACAACATCTCAGGCCTTAGTTGGGCTTTAAAGCCCAACCAAGCAGCAAGGAGCCGGCTTCCCGGCCAATCAGGAAGCCAAGCAGCGAGTCATTACCCGCCGCCCGGCTTCCTGATTGGCTGGAAAGCCAGCTCCATGTTTCCTCATGGCACTGCCTGCCAGAGAAAATTTGACCGGAAGTTCAGCTATAGTGGAAGGTGTCAGAGCATTCGTACTCGCCAAAATACTCAGTATCGTCACTGATACCGATACTAGCATCGGTGCATCCCTACTAATTTGTATTGAGATTGTAATCACAGGAGTGAGCTTGGAGCGGTGACTACTTTACAACACACACAGGGACCAACGGCACTGCCTGCCAGAGAAAATCTCCCTTTGACCGGAAGTTCAGCTATAGTGGAAGGTGTCAGAGCATTCGTACTCGCCAAAATACTCAGTATCGTCACTGATACCGATACTAGCATCGGTGCATCCCTACTAATTTGTATTGAGATTGTAATCACAGGAGTGAGCTTGGAGCGGTGACTACTTTACAACACACACAGGGACCATGGGGAACAAAAGTAGCCCCCCTCCAGAAGGAAGGACAGTGTCAGCACCAATTCAGAGATGATTGGAGGATCTCCAGCCGAGTGATACACAAATAAGATACATTGTTGTTAATAGTTAAGGTACTTGAATGCATTTTTAAGATTTAACTCCTGAGTTTAGTGTCACTTTAAATGAAGGAAAATCCCAAATTTTTGGTGGTCACCAGAGCAGGAATAGATGGGTAATCTTCCAATGGTTCTGGTGACCCTTCTGACCACCAGGGATTTTCCTCACTTTGGAGGCACTTTCTTTCACGTCCTGTGGTGGCTATCAGGCAGGAAGTGAAATCTCTCCAATGGGACACATATGTCAGAAAACAGCTGACAGGGGTTATAACACTCCCTTACTTTATCCAAAACTAAAAAAAAAAAGACGTTTTGGCTTTAGTCTACATTAAACACTACACTAGGTTCCTCATTCAGGTATAGTGACAGATAAAACGACAAAATATATACAGATTTTTTTTTTATTAATAATTTTTACATTCAAACTGCCCAAAAAAAGGAAATGCGTAAAACTTGCCAAACTGTCATGTTTCTTATTAGAATTACAACTTATTTGCGTAAAATTTGAAATGTCTGTCTGCTGCAGAACACTGATATAAATTACTACTTGTACTGTGTCATTTTTATGGAGCGTCTCATTTGCATCAGGATTACAGCAATTTGAGCCCAAATAACGTAACCCCGAGGTTCAGCTGAAATCCTTTCCATGTTACACATAAACTTGAGCCCGTGTGGGTATTAAAGGAAGGCAAAGGCAAACTTGAAACTGCGCATCGGAAGTGACTGTAGGACATCTTGTCCAAGGATCAATTATCGCTATTTTATTGGAACTTCTCCTACTGCACATGGCTGTCCTGCTAAATAGACCCTTATAGTTCCCAGCACTGCTGTCCCTTTAACCATTCGCTGCCAAAGCCGTTTTTGCATTTTTTGTACACATATTATAATCCACATTTTAGGCCTGAAAATTCTTAACCCTCATCCCCCCCAGAATTATATATTTCTGGAAAGCACAGGCTCTGTAGAATACAATGGTGGATGTTGCAAATTTGTATGTCGCATGATATTAGTGCAACTCTTTATCAAACCCAAATTTTCAATTAAAAATGCACTTACATTATATTCACTTAAAACTAGGGCTGCTGAAATTAACGATTAATCCCTCGATTAATCGTTATTTTTTTTGATCGATCAAAATTATTTTGATCGGTCAAAGTTCTTTGGCTCCGTACTCACCTCTCCGCCAGCTTCCGGGTCTTCCGTCGGATATCCGGTGACGTCACGGACATCGGCGTCACCGGACTCCTCCCCCCCTTCCACAAGTGGCTCTGTCAGCTAACGAAGGGAAGGGGGGAGGAGTCCGGTGATGTCGATGTCCGTGACGTCACTGGACTCCTCCCCCTCCCCTTCGTTACCTGATGGAGCTGCTTGGGCCGGTGAGTACACCCGGGAGAGACACACTTTTTACCGGAAAGGTTTAATCTGCTCAATCGAGCAGATTAAACCTTTCCCTGGGATCGTTTTTTTTTTTTCTTTCCTGACATCGGGAGCAGCGGCCTGACCGTCAGTCAGAAAAGAAAAAAAAAGGCATACAATTGCATAGCTAGATTCCTATTGGCTATTGCACTTTGCAATAGCCAATAGAAAACTAGCTAATGCACCCGCCCACTTCTGCTGTCAATCAGCAGAGGGGGACCTGAATTTTTCTATCAGGTCCTCTTCTGGTGATTGAAAGCAGCAGGGGGCGGGTGCAATAGCTAGTTTGCTATAGGCTATTGCAAAGTGAAATAGCCAATAGGAATCTAGCTATGCATTCTTATGCCTTTTTTTTTTTATTCTGACAACTGCAAAAAAAAAAAAAAGTCTGCAGATAGCAAAGAAGCTATTGCTTCCTGTGCTATCTGCCATCATTTCAGGGGGGTGCTCTCTCCCAGCCCCCCCTAACCCCCCTCCGCAGATGCGGGGGAGAGGGCACCTCCCTGAAATGAGAGGGACACCTCCCTGAAATTGCTTATTTCAGGTTGGGATCCCTGGCATTGGCCTATACACACACAGCAAGCAATGAAGTAATAAAATAAACTAGGATCACACTAATCCAGCGCGTTATTATTCTGAGTTGCCCCACTCAAGCGGCGGCCATATTGAGTGGGGCACGTGAGATTAATAACGTGCTGGATTAGTGTGATCCTAGTTCATTTTATTACTTTATTGCTGTGCTGTATGTGTATAGGCCAATGTAGTTGGATGTGTATGTGCGTTATAATTAATCGAAATTAATCGATTAATCGATTAAAAAAAATTTCGATGAATCGAACAGGAAATTTTTAATCATTACCAGCCCTACTTAAAACACAATATAATACCCATTTTTTTAATAAAATATAAAAGATGAGGTTGTGCCAAGTAAATAAATGCCCAACATGCCAAGCTTAAAAACTGTGTGTGCCTGTGAAACGGCAACCAAATAGGATACCCCAAATTGTCCATAGGTGACGCTTTAAAAGCCCAGGTCATCAGTTTAGAGTTAAAGGGTTTCTAAACCCTCTGGGTTTTTTGCCTATATCTACTGCTAGCAAGCAAAAAGTATTTTTTTTAAAAACGCTTTAACAGCGGTTTAAACTTACCCTGTTTGCGTTGTGCGCTCCCGCCCGAGAATCCGAAACTGCTCAGGCGGCCGCAAAGCATCTTGGGGCGGGCGCATGCGCAGTTTGGATTTTCAGCCGGGAGACGAGCAGAGATGCAAGGTAAGTCAATGGACGCGTGAACCTGCATGCAGACACCGCTGGATCGGAAGTGCCTGCAAGCAGAGAGGAGTTAGCGCTGGATGCTAACATTAACATTGGGGGGAGGGGAAAATGTTTTGGACTTTAATGTCACTTTAACCGTGAATATTGGCCCTAGAATTACAGCATTGCTCTCACTGTGGCACATGTGGCAATGCCTGACGTGTGGTGTATTCAACGTTTTCATACATAGGCAAACCCAACATGTGTTTGCATTAGTATGTGCGTCTTCGCGGGAACGGGGGAGGGCTTTAAAAAAATTTAAATGGTGTTTTTAAATTTATTTTACTTAATTTTTTTAAACATTTTCTTTTACTTAATTGCTATTACATCAGGGGGCTTACAAGCCCCCCCCCCTTCTCCCATGTGACAGGTTGAGGCCAGGTTCACACCATTTTCCGGACCAGATCTGGAACGTGGTACATTTTACTGCATTTTTTACCACGATTTTGCAGTGTTGCGGAGCGGGGTTTTTTTGGGTGTTTTTTTTTACTTTAAAATGGGCTTTCAGGTGCGGTCCAGTCCATGTGTTATTGATGCGTTTTCATGCATTCCAGACCAGAGAAAATGAGACAAGCAGTATTTTTTTGTCTGGTCTGGAACGGACTGGGCTGGTGTGAATAGAGGCCAAAAACAGCATGCGGATACATTGGGATGCTTTTTTGGTCCGGGAACAAACTGATCTGGTCTGGACATGATCCGGACATGGTGTGAACAAGCCCTTATGGCAGCGGTGCTCAACCTGTGGGTCGGGACCCCTTCGGGGGTCGAATGACAATTTGCCAGGGGTCGCCGGGAGTCTCCTGCTATTAGATAGCGGCTCCCGGCCGCCCGGGAGAGAAACACTTTCTCCCGGAAAGTTTCATCTGCTCGATCGAGCAGAGTAAACCTTTCGCTGCGATCGTTTTATTTATTTATTATTTCTGACATCGGAGCCCCAGACGCCTTAATTCAGAAAAAAATAGAATAAATCAGCATTGGAAGGCATAGCTACATTCCTATTGGCTATTTCACTTTGCAATAGCAAACTAGCTATTGCACCCGCCCACTGCTGCTGTCAATCAGCAGAGAGGGACCTGCAGTTCTCCATCAGGTCCCCATCTAGTGATTATCATCATCATTATTATTAATAATAAAAGCTGACACCCTCGCCTTGTGTTATATGGTTTGCCAATCTGTGGGTCGCTGTGTGATTTCTGCTGTGCTAGGTGAGAGTCCTCCTCAGCCCTCTCCTAGCGCAGCAGTGTCAGTTCTCCCGCCACGCCGCCAGATGTCGCTGCAGCAGCCGCGTCAACCCTAAATGTTATCGTTGGGGGTCACCACAACTTGGCAAATGTTAGGGGTCCCGGCCCTAGAAAGGTTGAGAACCACTGCCTTATGGTGACATTAGGGGTCTATTATTATTATTATTATTATACAGGATTTATATAGCGCCAACTGTTTGCGCAGCGCTTTACAAAATTGAAGGAGACAATACAATTAACAATACAATTTCAGAACAGGAGGTAGGAGGGCCCTGCTCGTGAGAGCTTACAATAAAAATGTTATACAATGTTATGGCGCAAAGCATTGTCACAACTACTAAATATTAAAGTAGTTACCCTATTATACCATATATCATACAAGGTATTACATACCTTATTTTACCCACTTGTTGATTGGGGTGTTACACCCCCTTCCTGCCCAGGCCATTTTTCAGTATTCAGCGCTGCGGTACTTTGACTGACGTTTATTCCGTCATGCAACGCTGTACTGAAATGAATGTTATACCATTTTTTAAGGACAGATAGAGTTTTCTTTTGGTGGTATTTAATCACCACTGGGGGGTTTTATTTTTTACTATACTAAGGAAAAATTAAAATTTAAAAAAAAAAAACTCTATTATGTTATGAAAAATGTATTACTAGCCAATTTTTTTGGGTAAAATATAAAAGACGGGGTCACATCGGGTAAAGAGACACCAAACATGTCAAGCCTTTAAATTGAGCGCACCCGTGAAACTGCAAAAAACTACAATACCCAAAATTTCCCATAGGTGGCGATTTAAAAGCTTTTACGGCTTATCAGTTTAGTGTTATCAGTGGGTGATGGCCCTAAAATGAT
The DNA here is from genome assembly GCF_000935625.1 of Nanorana parkeri. Taxonomy (NCBI): domain Eukaryota; kingdom Metazoa; phylum Chordata; class Amphibia; order Anura; family Dicroglossidae; genus Nanorana; species Nanorana parkeri. Next base: position 869,345 of record NW_017306887.1, read on the forward strand.
TGCTCTCACTTCAACGTTCCCGGTGATGTGTAACATGTGCGGCACAATTGTTGTTTTCGCGCGTTGGCGCACTCAATGCGTATTTATGTTTGTATGTGCGTATACATGGGGTGGGGGACGTAAACTTTTTCTGGGGTTCTTTTTACCTTTTTTATATGTCACTTTCATTTTTTTTAACTTTTTTTTTTTTTTTTACACTTAATGTTATTGCTATTACATAGGGGGCTAACAATCCCCCCTACGTGATAGCACAGGCACACTGACAGGTCCTCTTTATGTAGACATCAGTGGTCTCTAAGACCCCTAATGTCACCTGGGGACCCTCAAAGAAGCTGATGAAGCAGAGATCTGCTTCACCAGCTTCTTCTCTGGCTATAAATGACAGATGCATGGAGAAGTGATGTATTACACATCACTTCCGCATTGAGCAATCAGAGAGGAGTTCAGCAGGTGGGAGACTGCTGATCTCCCTCCATTCTTAATGCAGAGCCGGTCCCGAGCATGCAGATGGGACAGCAGAGCCCAGGATAGCCAGTAAAGGTGGTGGAGGGAAAGGGGGGCACTGAAATGGGGGGCGCACACTGTTGGCCATCGTATAAGCAATCGGGCGGCTATAGAGCTTGTATGTAACAGTTGTTACTGGCTGATTACAACTGTCAGTGTGTCCTGCACATGCACGTGCTAGGGGAGTGCGCGTGCAGAAAAAAAAAAGCTATATATTTACGGTGCTCCGCTAGAGAAGGCATGCCGTGCGTCTGTTTATTTTTAAAGGGCGACCGGCAAGTAGTTAAACCCAGTGACACCATTAGTGGGTCTCTATTCTTCTCTATGCAATCTAGGCAGATCATGGCTGGTGGGAAGGGCTGTACACAGCTTCCTGAAAACAGAAGACAACCCTAGGTGATGCCCACATGTGATGCTAAACCTCCACGATTGAAGGAACTGAAATCCAATGAAATAAAGGAACAGGCCAGGGACAGTCAGGCTGGGGAGGAAGGTGAAAGAGGATGCTGGATGTCCCCCAGCCAGGCAATGAGGCGGGCTCTATCTGACTTGCTGCAGCTTATAATGCACATTGTGGTAAGGCCGGAGTTCTGCTTTAAGTATTTGGGCTTATGCTGTGGGTAGTAGAGACAGGCTGCTTCTGAAACATTTATTGGACAGAACATTGAAACATGGAGGGGATAAACAAGTGAAGGCATGACAAGCTAGTAACACAATGCCATTCAATGTATACAAATACATCTATGGTAGAACAGCACCATCTGCTCATCAGGAGATAATGGTCAGTACATTACAGCGGTGAAGACGCAGAACATCTGTCTTGTTATTAATTGCCGTCTGTATTCTCATTGGGGAGATCCCCCTCACCGGCAGGAGACAGGTGTCACCAGGATAGGAAGTGAGGCAACGTCTCTGCAATGTGGAAACAGATGGAAACAAAAACCTCACAGAGTGGCTAACCCTTCTCACTGTGTCTAAACATTTAACTGGAGTTCTTCCTGTTTAAAAATCGTTTTGGTTTTTTTTTTGTTGTAAAAATTCAGATCACACTGTATTCATTTATTTAAGCTGAACTGCAAGTACAAAAACTTTCCTTATAAATATATTTCTCAATAGTTACAAAGGATATAAATCCACTTTGTGTGCACCAAATGCCTTTGCAAGCCCAGATATGACCCTGTGCAGTGAGCAGGGCTGTGGGAGGGGCCCAGCAGGCCCCACCCACTACATGCTGCCTGTAGAAAACTACAGGAGGGGCTGAGACAGGACCAGTCACCCTGCACAAGGAGTCACCCTCTGCTTAGTGAATGAGGTGAGGTTCTGCTGAATGAGGTGAAGTTCCAGCAACCAATCATGTGCAGGCGAAAATACTGTTTTATTTTGTTTTTATTTTCTTTGATTGGGCATTTTTTGCAAAGTGAAATTTCACCACATTCACTAAGCTAAGAGGAACTTTCCCTAAAAAGTGTATGTTCTTTTGCAAAGTGAACAACCTATATGCCTTTAGTGAATAAACCCCCAAGGGTTTGAAACTGATAGTGTTGATTGCACCCACCTAAGCTCCCTCATTATCATTCGGGCATCAACCTTGTTTAGCCATCTGCCTTGCTTAAGCCCTTCATTTTTTATGACCTCTATATTTTCTAAATGGCATTGAATCAGAGCTGTAAAAATCATGCAGGCAAAGTGTTCATTGGTTCATGTCTCTCGAGTTCTCAAAAAGTGAGGCTGCACCCCTAAACATGATAAAAAGTACTCTGTGAACAAATAATGTACGGTATCTTTATATGTATAACAAGGACAGGGAGAATGGGAGCATCGCCCCTGTGCAATTCTCTACTCTGAAATAAACTTTCTTACGTTGCTTTGAAATTGACTTCTCCATTTCAGTCCCATGTGCTTTTTATAGCCTCCAACAAATATATTTTTTGTGTCTGGTTGACCTGATAGAGAACAGTCTGTTGAGCAAATGATTTGATCTAACTACGACTATATGCTGATGTAGATGTATTTGTACATAGTTGACTAGAAAAAAAAACAGTTTCTGTTAACTCAGCAACATGTACTGTTCAAAATGAAGAGAACTCAAGCCAAGTATAAAAAAAAAGAATCCCAAATGTAGTCCCTATCTATATTGAATGAACAAATGCAAAGCTTAGTTTTAAAGTAAATCTGTCATGAAATAAGGCAATTCAGCCTGAAGATATGATGGAAAAATGTTCAGGCAGAGGATAACTTTAGTGAAAAGCACGCCAACGTGATCAGTAGATAAACAGGGCTATTCACTAAAGGGTGAAGATTTTGGAGAAGACAGGAGACGTGAACAATCTGGGACAACATAGCTGAACTGGAAAGTGAGCTGGATTGGAGAAGTTTTCCACATCAGCCATTTTGGTCTAGATAGAGGTGGCTGAATTTATATAGAAATCTCAACTTATGTCATAAACCTTGCCTGGCTCCCTGACTACTTCTTACCTTTCCTATTAGTAAGTCTTTATAATCCATTAAAGGACCAATGAGGAGACTTAGGAGGTAGAAAAGGGCAGAATCAAGTTACATTTTGCAGAGAAAGTTGAGATTTGCAGGGCCCCCTGACCCCCAAAGGCATGAGGTGAATCCCAGAGGTAGGGAGGGCTGACATCTCACTCTCAGGAATGGATCCTTAGCTGGGTTGCGGGATGGGAACAATAAATTGGGTGCCAGTCACTTTAAGTACTTTTTCAATTTATTGTATAACGGCCAAAACTGGAAGAGAGAGTATAGGGCTTCAGACACCCATGGCAAAAACCGATTCCAGACTCTCCTATCCCTTTCAGCTTCCACAATGCAGTAATTTTCGAAGCCCGTGGACGTGCATCAAACTTCCCCCTGTGAACAAAAAAAGTGAACCGTGAAATCACAGCACACAAAAACGTGCACAAGGGTGCAAGGTCCTTCGAAAGAAGGGAAAATGCAGTAATACTTTAGTTGAGCAGTGGGTGACACTGTGTAACTGAACCCCAGCTGGATACAGGATATTCTTGAGATCTTCCCTGGGAGAGACACCAGACTTGTTTCTGAGATCAATGCCATCCTGGCCTTCCTGGCACCTCCAGCAGTCAAAGGGTTCCTCTGGTTCTCCTTCCCAGATAGTTCCAGACCCCACCTAGGTCCACATCCTGCCTCTGCAAACTTCAGGCCGTGTTAGCTTCTCCAACTTTGTACATCATACCCCCAGGTTAGGCCCAGTGGAGGACTGAACTGAGCACATGGAAATTTCTGAGTATTTATGCACTTCCCCAGCATGCACTACTGGCCATGAAACTCTACTGATTGACTGAAAAGACATAAACACTCCCAATGTACTCCCATTGGCTGCCCCACGCTGTGGCATGGTCACACCATACTACAGGTAGGTGCAGACAATAGCAGAGCACCTAGGAATGACCAGATGATCACCGACTACAAATCATCCAGACTGATTACAGTTCCAGCAACACTAAAATTAAAGAGCCACTCCCCCTAGGGTGAAGGGGCTACACATATAATACCAGTTGCTCATACTTCTGGATCTACTGACTGTTTTGACAGAAAGGTAAGCATTAAGCAATGCTTTTGCATATCTACTTGACTTTTAACTTGCCAAGATTTGTGACTGGATAATCCTTAAGTATCCTGTTGGTAATTATCTTTTACCCTTCTTTGTATTAAATTTCCATTATCCCATGCACAACAGCAGGAATGGTATATTTTTGCAGAAAACGGGAGTTATAACTGGCAAAATGCTTGTGGAATAACAAATAAAACTTTATTGGTCCTGTCCAAACCTGAGTTCCTCTAAATATGGAAGGAAGTTCATTCCGCTGTTGCTCAATCAGCTGCTGTAGGGTAATTCCCCACCCGCATGTAAGCAAAGGGATAGGATGCAGTGATGTTATTGACCTAATATTGCCATCTGGCGATAAATAGTCAATGATGTCAGCACAAGCATCCCACTGCTTTGTTTATGTGCAGCTGAGAGGTGGGACATGCCCACCGAATCAACAGAATTTTGTTAATTTGCAGGTTCATCCAAATGCACCAGTCTAATATAAATCACCCGCCTGGTGATCCTGCCATTAAGGTGCTTGTTAGGTACTTCTTGTTATGGGGTGACAACTGTGTCTCAGTTCTGAGCAGGCATGATCACACCAGAAATCTGGTTCAGAAAAATTATGTAAAGCCAACACTAGAACGATTGCATGAAGACAGGAAGTGGCTAGAAGATGCTGGAGAACATAAGCAGTGAAACAGTATTCATGAACTATAAAAAAAATTGGCAATCCTGGTGCAGCCAGTGGAGCCCCGAAAATGTCTATGGCAGTTTTGACTTGCTCACAAAGTGAAAACTTGCAAAGGGCTGAGAAAGCTCCCCTAGCCCTACCAAACCCAGCACCACCATTATAGTGAGGAACTAAAGCTTGCCGTGTATCTCCAAACCCGGCACCACCATAATCTTTAGGAACTAAATCTTGTAGTATATCTCCAAACCCAGCTGCACCATTATATTGAGGAACTAAGGTTTGCCGTGTTTCTTCAAAACCGGCACCGCCATTATATAGAGAAACTAAGCCGTGCCATGTGTCTTTAAACCCGGCACCACCATTATATGGAGGAAATAAGCCTGGCTGTGCATCACCAAACCCAGCAACACCATTATTTTGGAAAACTAAGCCTTGCCATGTATCTCCATACCTGACACCACCATTACATTGGAAAACTAAGCCTTATTGTGTATCCCCAAACCCAGCACCTCCATTATATTAAGGAACTAAGCCTTGTCATGTAACTCCAAGCCCAGCACCACCGTTTAATTAAGGAATTAAGCCGTGCCATGTATCTACAGTCCCAGCACCACCATTACATTAAGGAACTAAGCCTTGCCGTGTATCTCCAATCTGGCACCATCATTTTATTTAGAAACTAAGCCTTGCTGTGTATTTACAAACCCAGCACCATCATTATATTACAAAACTAAGCCTTGCCATGTATCTCCACACGTGGCACCACCATTATATTGAGGAACTATGCTTTGCCATGTTTCTCCAAACCTGGCACCACTATCATATTGAGGAACTAAGTCTTGTGTATATCCAAGCCTGTCATCACCATTATATTGAGAAATTAAGCCTTGCCTTATGTTTCCAAGTCCGGCACCACCATTATGTTCTTAACTTGAGCTGATTGACAATGTGGCCTATGTTTACAAAATGAGCTTAGAAAATGTATGCTATTATTGGAAAATTATACTCTTTGATAAGGTAACAAAAGGGCCCCACTTCATTCTAAGAATATTTAAATGTAATGCATATTTTTTAAAGTGATGTAAAATTAAAGATATTATTTATTTGGTCTAGTCTGCACCATAATTGTTGAGATAAATTAGGAAATGTGACAAATTGCAGCAGCATTTCATTATCTCACAAGTAACTATTTACTCTCGGGGGCATGCAATGACAGTTTAATGACAGTTCTAGAACTCAAGCTTGCCAGTCCTTAACTACATATCATTAAACGGGAGCCAAAAGCAAGCTTTCACTGTCTGATGTTTTATCTGCCACAAATTATGTCTAATTTCTTCTAAAAAGAAAACCGGCGGCATATGGGATGGCAAACGAAATGAACTCGGCAGCTTCACTTCTGTTTAGTATCATGATTTAAAATGTGCTGGATAAAATATGATTTTCTGCAAGGAGAGGATTAGTCTATAATTAATGGGGATACCGTTCCTTATTTATGTGATGCAGGTTTCAATTATTTTCCATCTACTGGTGGCTGAAGGGTTTAAGACAGTAAACCTAGAATTGTTCAAAAAATTGTTAAATTGCTCCTCATTTCTGGTTATTTTTTAACAGAACCTTACAGTTTTTTTGAGTGTCCAGAAATTGCCTCAGTCATCAATGGAACAGCTAAAAATAAGTACATTCTCCCAGGGGCTCTGGTATCAGGTGAATACGATGCTTAGTACCCTCACCAAGAGAAACATTCACCTGACCCCAAGTGAAGCTCTGTTGAATGTTAAGCCGCCCAACATATCCAAATACGAGTTCCAACTCCTCACCCATGTGCTTACAGCAGCGAAACAGGTTTTAGCCAGCGCTTGGCTCTCAAACTCCCTGAGTATCTCAGCTGTTAGAAACAGAATCCACTGGACTATGATTAACAAGAAGCTGACTGCAAAACTACTCGACAACCTTTCCAAATTTAATAAAGTATGGGAACCATGGGTCGACAATTTCTTTCCACCGGACTTTGATAGATCTCTGCTGGACATATGACTTGAAACCCAACTTCTCGATAATGCATGGCCCACGATGCAAACTCCTCCCAGGCATCACTACTCCCCACTTCCCCCACCCCTATTTTCTTTTTCTATTTCTTCTTCCCCCTGTTATGCTTTTTTCTAACTATTTCCCTCCACTCAGACTGTACAACAGTCCTCCCCAACCTAACACCCCACCCCTTTCTCTCTACTTTACTACTAAGTGTCAAGCGCTGACAGGTGCGCTTGAAGGGAAGTAGCGAGGAGGGAACCCACTGGCAGGTAGCAGCCTGAGAGATCCGAAAGCGAGGTACCAAGGGATAATCCAAAGGAGTAGTCGAGCAAGATCCAAGGTCGAGGCGGGTAGCAAAGGGTCAGAGATGGTGGCCGGTCCAAGGTCGGTACACGGGAAGTCAGCAGGAAGTTCAGTAAACGGGAAGCAAGGCACATAGGAAGCTTTGTATGTCACACCATAAGGTGGAATAACTCAGCAGGTTTTTATAGCCAGGGGAAGTGGGTCTGCCCCTTCCCGGGGGCCAATGGCAGGTGTGTGTGGGCTGGGGAACCTCCCCCAGCAAGGCCCACATCTGAAGCCTAAACAGGCGCATGCTTGATAACTTGATTGATTGTCTGTACCCCTCAGTCCACCATCTGACATGGATACAATATGCTTTGCTTTATTACTTTTATATGCCAATAAAAATCTATAGAACAAAAAAAAAATAAGCACCTTCTAAGCAGGGCCAGAATAAGAGCATCATTGGCTTGGTGCTGTTGGTCAGTCGGACAGGAAGCAGCAGAGGCAGCTCTCTAATTAGGTGGCCTCTCCCTCCTCACTGGGGTCCTGAGCAGTGGCGTCACAAGGGGGGTGCGGCCCTCACCCGGGTGACACCATTGGAGGGGTGACGCCAAAATGACCGGCAGTCATTTTGGTGTCACCCCCTCTGAAAAGTCAAGCACTCTGTCATTTTTTTTTTTAGAAGTTGCTCACTGGAAAAATGTCACAGGGTATAGGATTGGAATAGCCTGTTTTTATCAGAACACATAGCAGAAGCACCCTGTATATGTTTGCATCTTGAAAGGATGCTTACACTTATAAACCCAGCACCTGCACTTAAAGCAGAACTCCGGGCAAACTTTGTATTAACCCTTGTGGCGGGGCTACCCCCTCACTGCAAGGGTTAACTGGTCGTTTTGGCCTAGGGAGCAAAATAACAAAGTTATACTAACCCCATCCTCTGAACCGGCAAGCTGTGACAGCACTCCTTCACTGCAGCGATGGTATTTCCCTCGACATGACGACTCAAGGACTTTAGACAACGGAGGGGAAGTGAGGCTGGAAGGACCGGTCTAAATGCAAGCTGATTTTGAGAATCAAGTAAGTATAACTTTTTTGATTTCCTCCCTAGACGAAAACGAGCAGTTAACCTTTGAAGTGCATGGGGTAGCGCCACTGAAAGGGTCAATACACATTTTGCCCAGAGTTCTTCTTAAATAAATAAAAAGTAAACACCTACCGAAGCAGATGCGTTCATTTATATTGGATCCACGAAAGTTGGGCATTGATTTTGGGTAGATTTAGAGGATTGCTTCCAGACAGAAGCATCCCGAGGCCGGGAGCCACCCGGAGCGGATACCGGGTGGCACCCCGCCGTGACGTCATCAACATGCACATGTGTGATGACGTCATCGTGCATGTACAGCCATCTTGGTGATACCTGCCGTGTCCATCTTGGTAATGGAAGCCAGCAGAGAGGAGGGGACGTTTACCCGGCAGGATAAGGTATGCTGCTGGGTCCCTTCCTCTCTCCTGCAACTGTCGGGCTCTCGGTCCATGACCGAGTGTCCTAGTTTTCAGAGGAGGTGACACCAAAATGACTGACAGTGATTTTGGTATCACCCTCCCAATGGTCTCACTAGGGTGAGGGCTGCACCCCCCTTGTGACGCTACTGCTTCCAGAGGCACTGATTACGTCTTAAAGGAGAACTATAAGGTGAGTGCTTTTCACTCATCCTCATAGTTCTAGCCGACCTGTGACAATGAAACTGTCACAGGTCGGCTCAGTATATCGGGCAGTGAGCGAACACATACCGGCGTTCGCTCACTTCTTGATCTTGTCACGGCACAGAGCCATGACAGGGGAGGGACTGGACTCCCCCCTCCACGCTCCGATCCTCCAGCGCTGACTGGCGGAACGGACGGGGAGGGGGCGGGTACAGCTGGCTCTGCCTCTAGATAGGCAGAGCCAGCTGTCACTCACGCAGCTGGGCGGATGCAGACATAATTGTTGGGATCCGTTTCAGCTGCGGCGTCTCAGTATACTGCGAGCTGTGGCTCGCGGTATACTGAGCTTAGGGTGACGGGATGATGCTAGTTTGTGTCCTCCCAATACCCTTAGGAGAACTATGGGGAAAAGCCCTAACCCCATAGTTCTCCTTTAAGAAAGGAACTGGCCAGACAGCAGGATATAAAACTTATTGTTTGGCCTCCAAGTACACTTGTATTTTAAGCAAACTTTTTTCAGTTTTTTTGCCCTCTGTACCTTTCATTCCTGCCCCAAAGACCCATGGAGTGAGAATGAATCTCTCCAAAATGAAAAAAATCCTTTCATGCAACTTCTTTAGACATTCCGTCTAAATGGCAATGACCCCCAGGAGAAATAGAGAGCGAAACACAAAACAGCAAAAAAAAAGTAACCCTTCCCTACTCTATACTAAACCCTTTAGATACATTTTAAATTTGACAGAAATGTGGAATTCTACTAATGTGCATAGTTTCTTCTTATGATAAAGCAGTTGTCAGCCCTGTAACTGGTCTACGGTATTATTTCTAACGAGACAGCCATCAGTCTGGGAATGTGAAGCACTCGTGAAGGAAATGTTTTTGAGTGGGAAGAGATGCTCTTATTAGCTCCCGCTGTACAAAGGTTCATACATTCTAGTGAGCTGTCCATTATCTGTTTTCACTAACCCATAATACAATATTCTCTCAACCTATTCTTCATAAAGATAACTGGTTGTTAGTATTAGCCATGGTATATCTTTGCCGACAACAACATTATATTGTGCTCAGGAGAACTAAATAAACGTTCAACCAAAACTTTTTTTCTTAGTTTTCGGTGGAATGGGGAAGGGTTAGAACCCCTATCTGGTTTTTACAGCTTTGATAGAGATTTTGATAGAGATTTGGCCTGATTTCCTGTTCTGCTGACAATGTTTTACCAGACAGGAAGTGAGGGCAACTCCATAACAGCTACACAGAAAGTAGTAGAGCAGGGGAAGGCTAGAACCTCTGGCAGATCTTTACTTCTGTCCATGTCCCTGTTGCACATATTCATGTACTTCCTGTCTGGTGAAAAAGGAAGTGAGAGGAAATCTCTCTCTAGCAGAGTCTTGAATAGCAGAAAAAACATTACAGAGGTTCTAATAATTCCCCACTATATTCATCACTACTCCGAGGGAGTAGTGGGAGCCTATTACGTGCCAGGACGTGCTTCCACTGGTACCTTCCTTGCGCAGTGGCGCAGTGATTGCCCCTCCTGTGGCCTCTGGGGGAGCCGGCATCCATGCAGCACAGTGGCGTAGTGGTTAGCGCTTCTGCCTTGCAGCACTGGGGGTACCTGGTTAGAATCCCAGACAGGTCACTATCTGCAAGAAGTTTGCATGCTCTCCCTGTGCTTGTGTGGGTTTCCTCCGCGTACTCCGGTTTCCTCCCACACTCCAAAGACATGCTGGAAGGTTAATTGGCTCCTGTCTAAATTGGCACTGTTGAAAGCATGTGTGATAGGGACCTTAGATTGTAAGCTCCTTGAGGGAGGGACTGATGTGAATGCGCAAATATGTAAAGCGCTGCGTAAATTGCCGGCGCTATATAAATACTTGTAATAATAAATAATATCTCCAGTCCATATCGCTGTTTCTACTGGTCCACACTTGTCGTAACATCCTCCTGAAGAAGCCAGGTATGGCGAAACGTGTTGAGAAAACATCAATGTGCCAACTACCACTTCCGTGCTATCTCATCAAGACATTGTTGGGCTCAAACAACATTTAAATCATTGTGGAATAAGTATTCAAATATTGGAGCTTATACTGTATATGTCATATGTACTTCATGGCTGACTTTGTGATCTTTTTAGCTACTATGTTTTAATTGTTATTGATATAGTTTACTTTGTTTTAATTGAAAGTCATGTTTGTATACTTTAAAAGCCCCCACCAGGCTATATGCCTGTTTTGTTGTGTTTGTACTTTATAGCCATGGGGTGTGATATCATGATCTGCCTCTACCTATATACAGTAAGATAATCATAGTATATTGGCTGGCTCTGAACTCAACAATCTCAAACCTTTTACAACCTAAAGACCACCGCAGAATAACTTTGACAGCTGATTGGAGATAGGAACTTGAGTGCACCCCACTGTACCTAGCAGCTAATGCGTCATTGAACATCATGACCTATCTAGGTTTTGTCACAGTCTGGGAACCGGGGCACTGGGGCACGAGAGCTCCGGGTTTTGCGGAGCAGGTTTACAGTAGCAAACTGGAGTGAAGCCTGGGGTACAGGGCAGAGGACTCAGAAACTAGGGGCCTGTGCATTATCGGGGACGCACTGGAGGTGCAGGATCTAAGTAGGGCCAGGTCTTCCACAACAGCCTCTAATGGAGAGGATGATTGGCCGCAGGACACCTTCCAGGTTGCGGCCCTCTAGCGCACCCACACAGACTCAGGAAACTGATGCAGCATCAGGGCTCTGGACGCAAAGGCAGATATGGGGAAAGCCTGTACACACACACAGCAGTACAGGGTACAGAGGGACACGGGAGCGAGGCTGCATGGACAAACAGGATATGAAGAGAAAGGTTTGTTGCACTCCTTACCGGACAACCCCGAATATGGGGAAGGGTGCTTGGAATGACCGCGGATGGCGCCGCCAATTGCAGACAATATAGAGATGTCACCAGCACACCAGACTCCTTCAAGGATAGTCAATCACTGCTATGCCTGATGAAGGGATCCTATGTGGTAACGAAAGCGCTTGTTTATTTGACATAAGTTTTGAATAAATTCACGATTGACTATCCTTGAAGGAGTCTGGTGTGCTGGTGACAGCTCTATATTGTCTGCAAGGACAAACAGCTACACAGGAGGAAGACAAACTCAGAGGAAGCAGGAACTCACAGGGTGCACAAGAGAATCACAGGAGACACAAGAAACAAAGCAGGTAAATGTAAATTCGCAGGGATCCAAGGAAAATAGTACACAGTTGGTCTGGTAACGACTTGTTGTTTGAACGTCATGCGACATGTGAGCTGAACATTTAAGACTGAAGTTCAACGTGGATTGGCAGGGAGCCGAGCACCTGGGACAGGAGGCAAAACCCTGCGCCGGATCAAAGCACAGGGATGTATGACAAGTTTGATGTAAAAATGCCGGAGTGCTCAGATAGTATCCAAGTAAGTGACTTGTGAAGGTGGGATCTATGAGGGTGACCAAGAGCTGAGTAGACAATATACATTTCCAAAATCACCAATATCGGAGAAACTTTCAAGGTAGCGTTCTTTAAAGTCTAGAAATTCCATTTACCTCTGGAAGATTTACAGCTAATCTTTTCCCATTCCAGATCAAAGAGGGTAAAACGAAATCCTATCACTTTCAAAATGCAAAAGTATGGCACAGATATATTGACTTTACAAATTTCTCTTTCCTCAGGTTTTCATAACATTTCTCATGGTATACCGAAGAACCTTCGAATGAAGTGCGTGATGAAGATAAAATATAAAATAAACTTAAAATATACAGTACAGTAACAGTTTTATCTAATAAAAGGACCCAGGATGACATTACAGAGACAAGCCTGACAAATAATACTTGGCAGGAACTGAGTCTTCACCAGGACCTTACTGAGACCCTTCCAATGATGGATAACCGAATGGTTATTATCAATCAACCAGACTTACTAACCTTTCACCGTATTCATACATCCATATAAAAATCACCCAACGGTTTTCAATATTATAATTTATCAAAAGTCACATTACCCAGTTACATAAAGATATGGAATGAATTTCAGTAAAATGTGACTTTTATGCCGGTGAGTTACTAACCCGCAATGTCTTCACAAACAGGAAAATAAATTAAAGTCGGACAAAGTCTGATTTGGGGGGGGGGGGGGTCGTGGGTTTTTT
>NW_017306887.1:882342-893603 GCF_000935625.1 Nanorana parkeri
GGGTGGGGGGTTTGCAGTGTTTTTGTCATATAATTTCAATTTCCTATAGTGTAAGGTATGTTTTATTACCCGGAGAGTCATACAGATTTATGATGAAGTTGAAAAACAGGCTTATTATGGCCTTGCAAGTTTAATTCTCCAAAGTTTCTCCAACTTGAGACTAGGTCATCAATTTTGACGCCATTTTTAAACTGGCTTTTTGCGATGGGTCTCCGATATACGCTCAGGCTTATCTTTGCCAGGCCATGTGATTAATTGGACAGTCAGTCCTAAGTACTAAGTAATCCATTGCAAACATTCTGAATTTACTTTACAAAAGCCAGATCCATAAAAGATGAATTCTGACCAGTTGCTTTGGGTATATCACTACTTTCACTGTATTGTAATGACTAATATGGAACTCTTATCTATGAGCTAAGGAATAAGGGAAACAGGTTAGTCTAGGGTAGAATGGAGTAATGTTACAATTAGTGGATGCTCTATGTCAACTATAGGGGTGCCGAATCTGGCCAAAGTGCAACCCTGGTGTTTCAGTTCTTCACTAGAGCCACTAGTCTTGCAACTGTTGCATAAACACCAGAGAGCAATACAAAGGAACAAGTCAACAAACAGGACAGATGCCGCAACGTTTCCAGTTCTACATAGGTGGGGCGAGTAAAGGATGGCAGAAATGAAGTGACTTATTGCTTGACAAATTTCTCCCTTCTATGCGAGTGAGGGTTCCTCGAGCCAGAGGTGTCTAAGAGTATTAACACTTGGGGGTCTATTTTTAAATGCTTTCACCCAAGATTGACACATTCTTCTAATTGGGTTCATCTGGAAATGTGTAAATCCTGGCAAAAGTTGTGTGAATCATGAGTAAATGCATTTATAAATAGACCCCTTAAAGTGTATGTATGGTCACACTAAACTCAGGAGTTAAATCTTAAAAATGCATTCAAGTACCTTACCTGTTAACAAAAATGTATCCTATTTGTGTCTCACTCAGCTGTGGAGCCTCAAATAATCTCTGAATTGGTGCTGACACTGTCCTTCCTTCTGGAGGGTGGCTACTTTTGTTCTCCATGGTCCCTGTGTGTGTTGTAAAGTAGTCACTGCTCCAAGCACGCTCCAATAAGCTCAGGCAAGCTCAGAGAGAACATGCAAACTCCTTGCAGATAGAGTCCTGGCAGGAACTTAGGACTCCCAGTGCTGTAAGGCAGAAGCGCTAACCTCTAAGCCACTGTGGTGCCCAAAACTTGCATGAGTCACAATTTTGTGCTCGCATGGGCGAACTCAGACAAGCTAGGTTTTCACCAAAAAAAAGCTCTTCACTAGTCTTTACTCTTCTGCTTTGACATTGACTTTCCCTCCACAATTGATTCACCATAAAGTGCTCCTGAACTGACTCTTGAGCCTGCCCTGGAGTGTTTGACCATGGTTAGTTTCTGGATTTCATTGATCACCTGCACATTGGGAACTTTCAGGCCAATTGTACGGAACCAAACAAGCATAATTATCTCAATGTGCTCCGGTGAGGAGAAAATGTAACAAGCAGCTCCTGTACTTACACCAGCCAGTGATAAGGAGTCCAGTTTTCACACAGCTGTCTTTGAAACCCGTTGCCTTTAACACCGCCGGCATCCTTTTCATCAGTGCCCTCTTGTTATTCATTGTCAGCGCGAGCAATCAACAGTGTTTAAGAGATGGGTAAATCTTTGCTGTCCTTTTGGGGGTTTAATCATCCTGCATTATTCCTCCAGGGATATACATTGACGTGCAATGATGGGATATATATAGGTTTTCTGATATTTGTCTCCTGTGACACTGACCACATGCTAGGATATAAACATCAATCACATAGCTGTTTCTTCAGCCACAAGCAAATTACCATCAACAGAGCTGACAGCTACCCATCTGAATATGGAAGCACAGAGTCACTTATTTTCAGCCCCAAGTACACGTGTATACCTCTAGAGCTCCATCAATGCTAATTGTTGGTATATTAAATTCCAGCCTCATTCCCCCATAAGTAAAGTTAAAAAAAAGAATGATTTCTGAAAAAACAATATACTATCCCTTGAAAAATAAAAGAATTTACAGTTCTTGCCCATTTGAACTAGCATTGTACCCACCCTCTGCTGATGGACCTGATGGAGAACTGCAGCAGAGGGCGGGTACAATGCTAGTTTACTATTGGCTATTGCAAATTGAAATAGCCAATAGGAATCTAGCAATGCATTCCAATGGGCAAAAACGTTTTTGTTTTTGTTTTCTATTCTGACACGGC
This sequence comes from Nanorana parkeri, assembly GCF_000935625.1. Taxonomy (NCBI): domain Eukaryota; kingdom Metazoa; phylum Chordata; class Amphibia; order Anura; family Dicroglossidae; genus Nanorana; species Nanorana parkeri. Next base: position 884,612 of record NW_017306887.1, read on the forward strand.
TCCGTGTCAGAATAAAGAAAAAAAAGACACAGCAGTGTTTCTCTCCTTGGCGGCCGGGAGCAGGAGACTCCCGGAGCGCCAGGGAGAGTTTGCTGTTTGGAGATCAGTGTCCCTGGTTAGCAGGTAACCAGGGACGCTGATCTCTCTGCAAGTGGCCGGAGCCAGCCGTAAGATAGGGGTCCTGGGGCCGAAGCTAGCCGAAGGATCGGCCGAAGCTACGGCTAGATCCTTCGGCAGCTTCGTGAATAGACCCCTTAGTTTTTTTAATTATGGGTCACATGTCTTACAGTAGAACCATCAACAATGATATCTATGCTTTGCCACTAGCTTTTACACAGCCATTTTTGTTTTTCGGATTCCCCTCAGGAACAAGTCTTTATTACTTGTTGACGATGCATGGGAAGGAACCGGACCAGGGCTATCAAAATGTAGTCGCTGTTGATTTCTGTCAGCTTCCCCTCAAGCGGGAAGCAAGGGAGGACAGGAGCAGGCCTATTTGCCAAAAGTATACTCACATGCACTATGGAAGGAGGCAGGACTCTAGCCAAAAACCTCTCCATGGCTCTGGGCTACCCCTGGCTATTCTCATCTATTGTGTGTTCTTTAGGGATTGTGCCTTTATCAAGGAAGTGGATGACTGAAGTATGTAATATAATGGTACACATGAAGAGGATTTTAATAAAGCATTGAAAAGGCTCTCCTTGTGGACTGATCCTTCCCTCAACCTTTAAGTGGGGGTTTCTCCTGGGAGCAAACTTGATATTGGATGGACTGCTGCAATAAAAAAAAACTGCTGCAAGAAGTGCACATGGGAAGAAATTATGGGCAATACTGGTCAGGCCAGGCTGGGTTGCTTTCAGAGGTGGGATCTGCCATGAAGGGACGAGGTGCAGTGATTCCGCCCAAGGCCATGAGTACCTTGCCACCCCCATGTTCAAAGTATCCCAGGGGATCTGAGCCACTACAAAGGCGGCCAGACAGCAAAGAGTTAATGCAATACGTGATGGGATGCCTGCGGTGTACTCGAAGAGCATACATGGGCGCGTGCCCACTAGGCTACATTACACCTCCAATCAGCACTTTTTAAAGGGGTCAATTTATAAACCAATTTCAGGACCGTTCGCGCTGTGAATATCCGTGAACATTCCTTTTGTGGCAATAATGGCAAAAAATAACATTCTTATTAGATTTTCTTTTCAAGTTGAATGTATTGTGATGTAGTACCACATTATGGCCACTAGATGGAGCAGAGGAGCATTGGAAATAAATACCTATTGTCTCAGGTTTTTATTGATGTCTATGTCCCCATTATAATACATTTTGGTTTTTGGGTTTACAAACACTTTGAATGAACCTATGAACACTCCTTATGTGTATCACTGTTTTATACAGTAATTTAAAGCAGACAAGAACTGCAGGAGACCAAACATTCTGCGAACAGCATCTGTGTTTATCTGTGTCTGCCTGTCGATTTTGGATTTTGTAGGCTAATGCGAAGTAGTGATGGAACAAGTGTAGGAAATATAGCGATGCTTTTTTAAGCTGAACTCCAGGATAGCGTTCAATTTACACCATTGATTCCTGTCCTTATTTACATTGTAAATGTTCATTTTCTTTTAAAACGACCAAGTTTTTGAATAAAGTACTTTAGAAAAGACTTCACTGTTTGCAAACATAAAGCGCAGCTATACAATCTAAAGGAGGTATGATTGGTGCCGTTGTCATTTCCAGCACCACTGGAGCACACTACAATATCTATGGTGCAATGAGAATTGTAGCTGTCTCTGGGCATGAATGTGGATGGGACTGTGGGCAGGTGTGAAAGATCAGGAGCCTCCATGCCTGTCAATCAAATTCTGGAACAAGTACAGGTGAGGTGCTAAATTTAAATATTCAGAAGATTGTTTGGAACGTGATAAAGCACAATGGTCCCACATACAAGGGAATCCAGGGTTGAAGATTCACACATATGTTCAGTCCAATGAGAGCGCCACTGTCTTGTTTGGAGTTCTCATTGCACTGTACAGGATATGTCACTCAAATGTGACTGTGCTAGTGGACAGGACAGGCCAGGAGTCTGAGACACATTGGGGCTACAGCAGGAGAAACTGTTGGGCAAACTGCAACAGGGAAGTATGGTAGCCCAGGCAAAGAGCGGGCACAGTGGCCATCGGACCTATGAACAGGAAATAAGGGAAATTGAGCCCCTATTTGGTAGGTTGCTGGGAAGTGGTTGCAGCATTACATTGCAAAAGTAGGCCATATTTGGGGAAGGCAAGAAATACCATCCGCAAGCTGCTGGAAAGTTTCTGCTTTGAGATTGACTAAGAAGAGATAAACTTGTTACTCACTGCAAAAAGGTTTACGTAAGGACATCTGATCTCTATGCATGTGATGACCTTGTGTTCTATACACTTGTAGGGATGCTAATCACGCATGCTGATAATAAAATAAAAAAAAGTATCTTATTTTTACTGACATTGCTAGAGAAGATTCTCCTCTGAACTTCTATATGAATGGAATGTAAAGTATTTTTATTATGTATTTTCTTTACTTATTTATTATGGTGAAGACCATGGTGTTTCTAGACCATTCTCTGCCTGAGGCCTGAGCTCTTAGCAAGCTGAGATGCTCTGGCCAGAAAGGGAGCTTGCCACCACACCCCATGTGACCCAATGAGATGTCGCCTGAGACAACTGCCTCAAGCTGCCTCATCATAGGTATGGCTCTGGTCATGACTAACAAATAAAATTGTATTGCATGGGTCATGTCAATATAAAATAGTGCACATGAGTATTCTGTGTAGTGGAGTGCACCTTTATTCATATTAAGGTGCAGGTCTCTTTAACTTAAAGTGACATTAAACCCTCAGATTTTTTAACATAAACCAATACTGTAATGTGCGCCTTACTGTAATCCATGGTAGTTTACCTTCTCTTTGCTGCTCTTCCTTTTAAATCCTCATGTCTTCTCATGCTCTGCAGAACTTCCCTTTGCAGCTCTTCCTGTAGTGCTGGCTCAGGTAACAAGCCTATAGTAACTAATACACAGACACCGTATATCCATTCCTGAGACAAGGCAGTCTGCTGCAAAACAGAAGTTCTGCAGAGCATGAGAACAGATACAGATCTAAAATGAAGAGCAGCAAAGAGAAGGGAAACTACCATGGATTACAGTAAGGCACACATTACACTATTGTTTTATGCTAAAAAATCTGAGGGTTTAATGTCACTTTAACTTCTCACAATCCTCTGGGCTCCCAGCATCCCCTGAGCTCCTGGACACACCCAGGGGATATAAATACCAGCTCCTCCCAACTTCCTGTGCTCAGAGAGACCACGCCTGATGGGACAGCAGTGACTGCGCAAATGAGCTGTTCCCAGGTGCCAGGTCCTCCACTGTTAAGTCTGGTGTGCGGGCCATCAGCAGTGAGCACAAGAGCATGCAGCATCTGTCCAAGCCCCAGTCACTGGAGAGGACTCTGTTACAGTCCATTTGGAGAAGCCGTCCATGCAGTGGGGTGGTCCTATCTATCACCAGAACCTCCTGACCGAAGTCAGCAGCAGCAGTGCCAGTGTGAAGTCTGTGCCAGCAGGAGATCCACTCCGCTCACAGTTTGTTGAATGAACAATTCCTATCTTGGACACGTGAGATTCTTTAGCTCTCTATTCTCAGTAAACTGAACTCAGAACATGCTGCTGCCATCTAGTGGCCATTTGCAGAACTGCTGTAGAAATTGCTGTAGAAATAGTTTTCATATGTTTTCGCAAACCTGTTTTCCTTATTGTAGGTATTAATGCTCTGTATTGCAATCCACTGTTCGTATGATCCCCTGTGCAATGTATGTTGATTTTCATTGTTAACTAAAGTAGAAATTGCCCATCATCATTTGGCTGATACAGTTACACAACATCTGTATTGTCATCTGCATCCAGCAGGTGGAACTCCGAACTACTTTTCACATATTTTCGTAAAGTTTTTGCTAAACAGCATGTGTTCCCTAAGATTTGCCTTATGTTTAGTATGTGTGATGGTTTGCAAAGCCTCCAGGCTGCTGTGCTCAGACATTTTCTGTGTAACATTATGCCAGACACTGTTGCGTAGGCTCTAGACAGGATACTGATCTCCCTTTGATCTTCTTCAGATGTACTCCTGGTACGGTACCGCGGGTGGGAGCGTCTCTATCTCAGGGGGGGGGGGGCAAATGCCCCGTTGCCCCCCCCCCCCCTGGATCCGCCACTGGCTCTAGAGTGCTGTGCATTTGAGGTTTTGACATGGAGAGCTCTGCCTATATGTTAGCGTCTAATCTCTGGTACATTGGTCATCAGTTGGATGGAGCAAGCTTTAAACGACTAGGCTATGCAGAGTTTTTAAAGAGTCTTTGGCATGCAAGCTATGTATGTGGTTGGAAGCCTCTGGGTTGGAGCCTGGGCCTAGAGGGCTTTGGTCTCTTGTAGGCAGTTGCACCTCACAACCATATGTAAAGCCCAAAGCCCATCTGAGGGGAGGCACTGTACTAGAGAATCCTCTATCTCCCACTCATGCAGAAGTTCAGTCTCCGAGTTAAAAATTGCTTAAAGCATATCTAACCCCCACCCCAAAAAAAATGTTTTATACATTGAAGCTTTCTAGTTCTTACCCCTGGGTGGCTACACTCGCTCCTTCACTGTGTGCATTAAGAAAGCCATGGTTGCCACCTAGGCTGAACTTCAAACTTGTCTGCCTTTGGTTTCCTTCATTGCATGGAGATTGATGGGATTAGTAATTTGTAAACAATAACATTGTTTGTGCTTTCAGTTTAGCTCACAGGAAGTGGCAAGGACACAGTATATCTGGCAAGATCAACAGGTATTTTCTGTAATTGCTGAAAATGTTCTTTCCCTTTAAAAAAAAAAAAAGTGAATGAGTGTTAGAGTAGTAACCAATCTCCCAACCTCTCTTCAGAAGGCTCACTACAAGAGCTCAGAGAGTCTGAAAGTAAAATCATTTCTGCCATGTTCCTTCTTTAGCAAAATCACAGTTCTCTGAGGATCCTTTGTTATGTATTCCAGAAAGTCCTGGAGCAAAAGACAAAAGAATAGGCGAAAGGACGGCATGACAGGGTGGACAGGCAACCAGGTAGATAAAGGGTTAAGTTAGTCTGAGAGAGTCGTTCCTCCGTTCGCACGTAATTTAAAGTCTGCCCTTACTTATCCCTCAATAGTTACTCAGAAGCTTGCTAAGGAGGTGCGTTTAGGTTGCATGGGGGGCCCCTTTCCTTCCCTCCCTTTACCCAGGTTGGTAGTTTCGCCAGAAGGGGTAGTTCCTAAGAAGGAACCAAACAGGTTCCGCCTCATTCATCATTTATCCCATCCCAAATGGTGGTCATTTAACGACGCCATTCACCCTTCCATGTGTGCTGTTTCCTACACTTCCTTTGACGCAGCTATCGCCTGGGTCCGGAGGTTCGGGAAAGGTTCGCTGATGGCGAAATCTGATGTTGAATCGGCCTTTCGACTTCTCCCTGTTCACCCTGACAGTTTCTTCTTGCTAGGTTGCCATTGGCAAGGAGCTTATTTTGTAGATAAATGTTTGCCGATGGGCTGCTCCATTTCTTGTGCCCTATTCGAGAGGTTTAGCTCCTTTTTGGAATGGGTTGTCAGGGAGGTTTCTGGGGCAAACTCCCTTATCCATTACTTAGACAATTTTTTTATGCGTCGGCCCTCCGGATTGCAAATTGTGTTCTGTCCTATTGGCTACTTTACAGCATGTTGCTGACAGGTTTGGGGTTCCACTGGCGCAGGAAAAAACGGAGGGGCCATGGAATGCCGCCTGCCCGATGACAAACTGCTGGCGCTACGCACTGAGGTCTGGGCTGCTAGTGGGAGGAAAAAGTTGCAATTGAGGCACTTGCAATCCCTATTGGGTAAGTAAAATTTTGCCTGCAGAATAATGCCCATGGGGAGGGTTTTTTGCCGTCGCTTGTCTGCAGCTACTGCTGGGTTCAAGAGGCCAGGACAATTTTGTGCGTTTGTCCCCAGAACACAGGGAGGACCTCTTTGTCTGGAATTACTTCTTGGAATCCTTCAATGGTCGCTCCTTGTGGCTGGAGGGCCCGATTAGTAATGCGGATTTGAAGCTCTACACTGATGCAGCGGTTTCGTCGGGTTACGGTGCGTTTTTTTCAGGGGAATTGGAGTGCGGAACCTTGGCCTGCGGAATGGGGCATGGCGGGCCTATTGAAGAACTTGGTGCTGTTGGATATGTTCCCGATTGTAGTGGCGGTGGAAATTTGGGGCCATGCTTTTCGTAATAAAAAGGTTAAATTTCACTGTGATAACCTGGGGGTAGTGCAGGCTATTAACAACATTACAGCTTCCTCTCCGCCAGTGGTCCGCTTGCTGCGCTACTTAGTCTTGTGCTGTTTGAAGCTTAACACCTTCCTTTATGCCGTCCATTTTCCGGGAGTGTCTAATTCCTTAGCCGACTCCTTATCTCGTTTTGAGTGGGACAAGTTCCGTGTGTTGGCGCCGGAAGCGGAGCAATGTGGGGTTCCTTGTCCCCACCATCTGTGGCAGCTGCCTTTGGAGTCATCTCAGGATTGCTTCGCAGGTCGGTAAGCTGCCGGATGTGGACGGCATATGCGAAGGTATGGCTGGAGTGATTTTGGTTCATGCGGATGGCTGGTCAGGTTTCCTTTGGTGCAGTGGCCACGAAAATGCTGCTGTACTTCCTCGCTCATAATATTTCCCGGGATGTGTCGGTGTCTGCTTTTGGCTATGGCCTTCCTTTTTAAGTTAATGGGTTGTCGGGATGTCACGAAAGACTTCATAGTTCGTCAGGCAGTGAAGGGCCTGCACAGGGGGCAGCGGCGTTCGGATGCATGGCGCCCGGTCACGTTTGCTATATTGCATGCTGTGCTGGAGCAGCTTCCTCATTGCTGTTCTTACGATTTTGAGGTATCTCTTCAGGGTGGCCTTCCTGTTGGCGTTTTTCGGGGTGTTTCGGATTGGGGAATTAGTGAGTGCATCCAAGGGCGTCCAAGGGGGGATTTTATGTCATGATGTATTGCTAGTTCCGAAGAACTAGTGGGAGCCTAGCCTTTTTTCTTCCCATTCCTTCAGAATTGGAGCGGCCACTGAAGCTGCCCGTTTGGGCTTGGGCGGGGATGATGGTGTAATGGTAATGGTCGTTGTTTTTCCGCTCCTGGTATCCGGTTAATGCAGTTTGTTTTACAGGTTCAGTAGGTTGCCGATAAATTCTAGTTATTATCCGTTTTTGTTTTGTTTGATTTTCAGGGGCTGGTCCTGCCCTAATCTGGATTCTGGGGCATTCCTATGTGTATTGGGGGGCCCGACGTGCGGACGTTCGTCCAGAAGGCAGGCAACTCGGTGTTAGTAGGGACACGGCCTACTAGATGGATTGGGTTGCCTAAGATGCTATGGAGTCGGGTGATCCCGGAGGTGCACCGGTATGCCAGGTTAGACAGAGCGCCCGATGTGCTGCTCTTACAAGTCGGGGGCAATGACCTGGGTCTCCGCTCCATGTGCGAGCTCATTCGGGATGTGAAATTTGACTTCCTACGGTTGCGTTCATCATTTCCAGACACCTTGGTAATATGGTCAGACATTGTGGCTCGTTCCTCCTGACATTTAGCTCGGTCCGTGGACCGACTTAACAAGGCCAGAAAGAAAGTGAACAGGGAGGTGGGGAGGTTCGTCAGTCGTAATGGGAGTCTGGTGGTTCGACATCGGGAGCTGGGACTGGACACTTGGCTCTACCTACGTGGAGATGGAGTACATCTCAATGCAGTAGGGATGGATATGTGGTTCCTGGGCCTGCATGATGGCTCCGAGGGCACTACGGGTGTGGAGGGGCGTCCAAGGGTGAGGTCTCCCCCTTGTTGCTGTGGCGGGTTCAGCAGAGAGAGGTCAGAAATAGGTGTAGGAGGTCTCTGCTGTTACTTCCCATGTTGTCCCTGAGTCGGTGGGTTGCGGCTAGGGGCCAGTGGTTTTAAGGGGGTAAGCAGAGATCTTCTGTGGTTAAGTAAGTGGTGCCTGCGCAGACCTCACGCCAAATAATAGTTTACAGATACATTGTTGTTTATGGTCATAATTAATGTTTGAACTAAAATTATATATTTAAATATATTTTGTAATAAACGGCTGCTACAGCCATTTTATATCCAATCTGGTGTGGTCTATTATTGTAAGGTGGGCATTGGTCATGGATGGGTTAGGGGCTGTAGCCAGCAGTGGTTGGTTGGGCAATTGACAGTTGTGCCTTACCCTGTCAAGTGTATGCCTAAACTTTTTCAAAAGTTTTGGATAGAATGGAGAAAGAATAGACCCCCTATAGGGTTTTTTCTGCTATCTGGGGCTCCAGTAGAGTAAGTTACAACAACAGCAAATTTTATACCAGAGTGGAACTAAGGAAAAATCAGCAGCAGCAACACAGGCAGAGATCAAAATGCTTCAGGCTGGCCATACATGGTTAGAATTTCGGCTGATTCACAGAAATGTAAGAAATGTTAGCAGCGGGTAGCCCTGCCAGCCTGACAAAAGTCGATCATTTTCAACTTTTGTTAAAGGAGCAAAATTTAAATTTTTGGGCCAAACAGTAACTGCAATCACACTGGGAGATCCGTCTTTCCGTGTTTTTAGTGTGGATGGAGGCATTTGTTAGATTCCATAAAGCTTTACTTTAAAACAGAGAAGGTTAGAAGCACTACCAGCTTTTTATTGCTACCGTGGTAAACAGTCCAACAGAAGGAGCGCATAAAACAGTCTGACAATGCTGCTGCTTATTGTAAGGCAGTGAGTTATCATGGTTAGCCTGCAGCAGGATTAGCTGTTACTGGCAGAATCCCAGGAAAGAATTCACACTAAAAATATTTCCTTGATAAAACTGTACTGTCTGGGGTGTCCCTAGCGTTTTGGCTGCCTGAGGCCAGGGGGGTGGGGGCAGGGCCAGATTTACTGTCTCTGCTGCCCCAAGGCCAGGCTCTTCAATG
>NW_017306887.1:893657-895660 GCF_000935625.1 Nanorana parkeri
CTCTCTCTGCTGCCCCGAGGCCAGGTTCCTCAACGCGCCCCCCTACCTGCCAACCCCACCACCTACCCACCATGGAGAATGGGAGACCTGCAGGCTGTTTTCAATGTCGCCAAGATCACTTGTACAAAACAAGCGGTGGCTTCCTTGCTGTACATTTAGCTCTGCTTGCCCAAAGCAAGGCTAAATGTAGAAAACAACTACCTGCCCGGGCATCGGGAGATAGGGATTCCACAGCCCTGCTGCCCCTCTACTCCCTGCTGCCCCTCTACTCCCTGCTGCCCCTCTACTCCCTGCTACCCTGAGGCCGGGCAATGGTTGGTCTTGTGAGAAATCCGGCACTGGGTGGGGGGAGGTGATGCATGCAGTCAGTGTGGGGGGATGCTGGTGGTGCATGCAATCAGAGCAGCAGGAGGCAGGTAGAGGAGACTGGGCCACCAGACATGAGAGTGACGCCAACCTCTGCATCTCCCCGCCCAGCTCTTGGCAACCTGGGACACTTTGGCCAGCATCCTATCCAGCTCTTTGCAATCAGTGACGTCACTTGTTTCCAGTAGCTTGGTGGGATGCTGGCTAGAGTGTCCCAGGTTACTAAGAGCTGGGCAGGAAGATGTGTTTGGCCCTTACACATCTCCCCACCAGGCTCAGCACAACCAGGGACTGCCTGGGACACTTCGTCTCCCCAGGGGGCCCAAAGTGATACCGCCTGGCAATAGCCTCAGGCTGCCTTATTAAAGGGATGGCCCTGTATACTGTGATACATGATGGCAAACATACTGAAATATATATTTTGGATTTAGATACACTTTAACATAGACTGAGCACTGGAAATTGTTGGCCTTTTGAAGCCATACCCAAGTCATGTGCTCAACGTATGTGTACACGTAACAGATAGCAGTGGATTTGTGCTGCTATTTAGTCATTATTATTTTGCTAGACATTTCAAAATATAGTTCAGGTTCATTATGTATTTGAAGCAAGAAACATATTTGCCATTCCAACTTTCTTATCACTTCTTACAAAAGGATCACCTTCCTTAATAATTATTGCATGCTTCGGGTTCCTTTTGTTCTAAATGTATTTTTCCTTACCAATATTAAAACTTAATTAGATTTTATCGGGGATGGCTTATAGGACTGAATTGTAAAGCGGCGTGATTTATTTTGTATCACTTTACATTCAAGCACTACGCCTGTTCCTTTACCTTAATCACAACAGCGTGCTGCTGTATTGTAAAGAATAAATTAAAAGCATCCTTTTGGGAGTGTACATCATCGCATTCACCACATATTTTCTATTTAATGTAATTCAGCTTTTTATTTTCATTGTTATCTAAATATTCTGTCTTCTGAAACCGAATTAATTATTTTTTAAAAGTGATTTTACATATTAATTATAAAATTGTTCATGAATAATTAATGTTGGTTTATGTGCAATGCTATAGATAGATAGATAGATAGACAGATAGATAGATAGATAGATAGATAGATAGATAGATAGATAGATAGATAGATAGATAGATAGATAGATTTGTAACGCTCTTGTTAAGCACTTTCAATATACAGTAAACTCCCCATTATCCGGCATTCAAGCAACCCAGAACTCTTAAGCAACCAGAATAAAAAAATCGAGGACATAATAGGCCAGTTGCTTGATAAACATGTGCACACTAAAGAATTTTGTTAGCAATTAAATGTATTTTGTGTGTGCAATAGCCAGCCTGCTATTGCCTATGGCAATTTGAAATAGCCAATAGCAGAATCTAGTCAGCAGATGAATGGGACGGGGTGGGGGGAAGTGGTTGCTGGAGAGTTAATAGTAACTCTCCAGCAACCAGAAACTACAGTTACACGACATCTACCAATCTCCCTGGGTACTGGGTAACTGGGAGTTTACTGTATATAACTATGAAGAATGTCCTAACTACTCTTACATGTCAATTGGATCCCCGGCACATTAAATCTCAGGTGTGGTTCTTTGCTGAGAATGTGCAAAGTATAGGTCCC
>NW_017306887.1:895759-955104 GCF_000935625.1 Nanorana parkeri
CAGGGGCGTCCTGAGGCTAGGTGACACCCGGAGCGGTAGCCGAGTGTCACCCCGCCGAGACATCACCGTGCATGCACGTGATGTCACCGCGCATGAGGCAACCACCTAAGCTGGTCATCTTGGTGATGGACGCCGGCAGAGAGAGGAGGGGACAGTCACCCGGCGGGATAAGGTGTGCCGCCGGGTCCCCTCCTCTCTCCTGATACTGTTTGGCGTTCGGTCCATGACCGAGCGCCCGACTTTTCAGAGGGGGGTGACACCTAAATGACTGTAAGTCATCCAATGGTGTCACCCGGGTGCGGGCCACACCCCCCGCACCCCCCTTGTGACGCCACTGGTATATGTTCTCTCAGTGAATGTTAATTTATGGGGGTTGGGCTCAGAGCTGTAATGTCAGCTGTGCCACCCAGCTTACTGACGTCATCGGTTGCCAGGTGCTTAGCAGGACACCAGCCAGAGCATCCTACTCAGCTCCTGGCAAATGGTGACATAAGTGAGCTGGACAAAGTGTCACAGGTTGCCAAGAGCTCTTAGCCTTAGCCTCCATCCTGCTTCCCCCCAGAAACACACACCTGTCACCCCCCTCCCACCCCCCAATGAGATGCCACCTGAGGCAACCACCTAAGCCTGCCTCATTATAGGGATTGCCAGCCACTTCAGAAACTGGTTTATCGCACATTGCAATATGGGAAGGAAGGTGAGACACAGATCCAGATATCCCCCCAAAAAACAGTAGATCCCAAATATCAGACTTAACACTAATCTCTCAATATTTATCTCTATAATCATGGAATGTTCCTGTGTACACTTCCAACTCAACCAGTCACTCACCACATCTCCATATGTAGGGAACAGTTGCAGTTTGTTTCCTCTAGGCCAGTGTTTGTCAACTTATGAGGTGTAGAGGTCTTAACTGGCACCAAAGGGCTGCACATGACTTTAACCACTTGAAGTCCGGGGTGTTAAACCCCCTTCCTGGCCAGGCCATTTTTCAGTATTCAGCGCTGCGGTACTTTGACTAACGTTTATTCCGTCATGCAACGCTGTACTGAAATGAATGTTATACCATTTTTTGGGGACAGATAGAGCTTTCTTTTGGCGGTATTTAATCACCACTACGGGTTTTATTTTTTACAATATAACAAAAAAGTACCCTACATTTTGTAAAAAAAACTGTGAAATGTTATGAAACATTCATCACCTCAATTTTCTGGTAAAATATAAAAGACGGGGTCATGTCGGGTAAACAGACACCAAACATGTCAAGCTTTAGAACTTAATTATTTTTTTCCTTTTTTACTGACCCAGCCCCCTGACTGCAGGGAGGGCCTAAATACCCTCCCAGGAAGCACCAGGTGATGGGATGATCAGTCACAGCTGGAGCACACACAGTTCCTGGCTGCTGGAGACACCCGCAGGCGAGCACAGGAAATGCAGGACCCGACTCCCGCGCCACCTGGGGGTGCTCTGGATCCTGACAATAGGCTAGGAAGACCTGTATATTCCAGCGGCTTGCTTTGCCAAACTGAAGTCATTTTGCCCTTTCAAAGCAGGAAGTGAAAGCTCTGCAGGTGTTGTTGTGGAAATTTTATTTGGACTATCGTGGACGTTTTTATTAGGATGTTTTTAGTATATTGTATATGTGAATATTGTCATCATGTCTCTCAGTGTTAGGTTTGCCGGGTTATGCTCTATGGAGCGTAGTCAGGGTTAATCAGCACTGAGGATAAACCATTGGAGTGGATATCTTCCTATGGATGTGGAGACGCGGCCGCTATGCGCAGAGGTCTCCGCCGTCGTATGGTCTATGTGCTTTGCGCTGGGCTGTTGGCCGGGGGCGATTGATGTGCATTACGGAGCGGTGTCCGCTTCGCAAGTGTATAAACGCCGGCGAGGACCTCTGCGTAATGCGCGCATTTATTCGCTTGGCAGGCATGTATTTGCTTTGAGGACGCGGTATCATTTGGATACATATCTACCTTTATGAAGGAACATACGTTCATGTCTTTTTAGTGTGTCTGATCAACACATTGGAAATAATTTGGCGTTTTCCCTGCAGATAAACTCACATTCACAGGAATAGTAGTATAGTTCTATTAGGCATTGTCCACTGAACCTTGCTGAGTGGAATTCGTGCCAGTGGTAACGGCGGGAGTGTATGCACGAGTCTGATTGGAGCTGCGTTCACGGTTAACACGCTGATTCCTGTGTAGCCTTCTGGCGGGAAATCCACTGCACATGGTTTTCTTTGTTAACTGGTGTGCACGGAGTTCACATGAACTAGCAGCTGTGCACGTTGTGCTGCACAGTCATGTGCACAGGGCAGCCGTCAGAAATTTTGGGGCCCCTTACACGGCTTTAGGCCGGGCCCCCCTCCCGCCGCTGGACACAAGCTTAGTGACGCGCTGGACACAGGGCTTAGCGACGCGCAGGGCCCACCATAGATGCTGCACAGCCCATCTGCGACTGTCTATGGTGGGCTCTGAAGGGGTCTCAGGTGGGCTGGTCAGGGCTGCATCCCTCCCTCCTTTCCTTCCTACCTTCCTAGCTCCTCTTACCTGCACACGTGGCCTCGTCTCCAGCCAGACAGGCCAGAAGTGATGTCACGTCACTAACGTGACGTCACTTCCGGCCAGTCCAACATCAGACGAGCAACATCGCTGATGGGGCCCCAGCTCGTCTGGATGCCGCTGGAGCGGCAATGCTGGGGCCCTGCGCTGTTAGGGCCAGGCCTCCGCCTACTCCTCGCCCTTCACCGTCGGCCGATAGTCATGTAAGGGACCCGGGCGGGCCCCCCGGGCTGCCTGGGCCCCTTACATGAGTATCGACCGTACCCCCCTGATGGCTGCCCTGCATGTGCATATACTCCCCTTTCTATTGTCTATTCAAATGTATACATGTGTCTCATTGGCTGACTCTGTGTTATGTAAATGTATTGAGGAATTGATTGGCTGCTGTGGCCATCCTTTCTTGCTGTTATCCCTTTGTGTCCTATAAATAAACGGAGCTTCCTGCACTAGGCAGGACTTTCAACTGAGCATCCAATGTGAAAACAGCTTGTGTCTGTTTTACTTGGTACTGCTGAGCTCGCTCAATCATATAATACAAAAGAGCTTAGAACTGTGCTTTTTAGCGCAGCGGATTTCTATGCGCATGAGCGTATATAATAATATCCAGAACAGTGCAAGTATTTCACAATCACAGCATTTTACACCTGGCATGTCTATGTTATTATTAATTATCATGCATAGAGGAAGGCATTGGTAGAATTTGATTTTTAAGGCTTTAAAGCCCAACTCTGGCTTCACGGTTTTTAGTTAATCCCATACCCTATGTAGGGGCAGGTTGGGAAGAATTGCTTCGTCTCTCCACTTCTTCCTCGCCTTGCAGCTTTAGATGTATTAATCAGTGCTGTTACCATAGCAGCAGATACTACTGGGCTTGACACCCTGCATTACCCAGGGCACTTCATCAGTGGCCTGGCTGTCATAGCCAGAGCCCATATAGATATCAGTACTATAGTGGTTACATTACAGAGTAGGCTTCCTCTGTCAATGACTGCTCTTGGCAGTGCGCACAAGCTCTATTCTCCCCATCAGCCTTTCCTTACCAGGGTTTATATGTGTTTAATAAATTATATGTTTTATATATACAACAATATAGTTGCAGGATTGTGTTTGTGGTGGGATCTCCTTCAATGGGGAAATGTGCTAGGTTCTGTAGAACACTAGGAGTAGTTTCTGCCTCTCCGATAATTACCCAATGACACTGATGATCATAGTCGGTATCTGTGGGAGCACATTCTTCCCATTAACCAACAATCTTCTGTGTTCAGGGCTGCTGCTGGGAGAGGGAAGATGCAGAGCACTGTTTCCTCTAACCACCATCACGCACCACCCCTTACTGATTGCATGCACCACCAGCACCCGTCCTCCCATTTCCCACCCCCAACAATTGTGTGCACCACCAGCACCCCCTCTCACCCCTGCCTTAGGCAACATGAAGTCAAGGAACATCTCTGTATTATAATGGAACAGGTACAAAAAATTGTGTGGCTGGTTCTATGTGCTCCGAAAAGAGCTGTGGAATATCTTGCTATAATATGAATATATGACATTAAGAAGAAATATAAGCGTCCACGCTATTTACAAATAGCTTCTAAGGTAATAACATAGCTGCCCAAAGATGAGGAGCCCCACTGTCATCAAAGCATAATCTGCTCCATCTGTCGTGGTGTTTTAAGGGCTAAGAAAACAGCTTTTTCATGGGAGAAAACAACTGCTCTTTGACTCTCCAGTGGCAGCTTAAAAATACATTTATGAACCGCAAGCATATTGTATCCGCATTGATATTCCTGTGCAAGCCAGAGAGAGAGGCTCCGTGTTTATCACCATATCCCCGGTAATACGTTGGTTTTAATGAGGTTGTTAAATTGTATTATCTTTGTGTAATAAGCTCCTGCAACACTTTCCTGTTAACCTCCTACTTCGCCTTTTCTAAGATCACAGGCAAGAAGGGTCATTTTTTTGACTTATTATTTATTGACTTATTATTTTATTATTATTATCATATTACTTATTATTCAGAAGTTTAAACATTTTATATATTTTATGCAATATTAAAATGTGACAAATAAACATTCAAAGTGATATTAAAGTCAAAAGGTTTTCAAGCTATTTGAAATGCTGATTAAAGCACTTACAATTGATGCCGCTCCTTAATGTTTAAACGTTTTAGCTTCCTGCAGAATCAGCTGGTCAGATATCCTTTTTTAGGTTGGCTCCTTTCCCTTGCGGGTCCTATTGAGCCAGCCTTGTGCTTGCTAGTAAGCTGTGTGTGTGTCTCCACAAACACACAGTCCAAAACAAAAGTCACCAGCACTCAAGGATACGTGCAAGCAGTACAGGCACTTGTTTATTGACTTGTCACATGTGTCATACAGCCAAATATGACACATGTGACAAGTCAATAAACAAGTGCCTGTACTTTTTGCACGTATCCTTGAGTGCTGGTTGTGACGATGATGGGGGATTTGAGTCTTAATATTAGAAAATAGAATTTGTTTGTTTCCCAGTCAGAGCAGCTGCAGGTCCTCAATTAGTATTGACAGGTCCTTCCACATTCCACAGAAGAGATGCTAGATGGCTGTGATGTTTTATTGCCCCAGTCCGAGTGAAATTCCAAAATATCTCTCTAAGCCTTTTTATGGCTGTCATTAATTAAAGGCATGGCACCATGCATTCATATATTAGGGTTGGACCAGTTAAAATAACCAAGCAGGTCTGCTAGGTGGTGACCCCCACATTCTCTCTAAAGTCATAAAACCTAAGGTTGAAAATCAAGTAACATTTATTTATTTGGAACTGGGCGGGGATAGGTAAACTAGAGGTTCATCCTCCGCCTGCTTTCCCGCACCAGCCCTGCCTAGGGGCCGGCTCCAGGACACCCTCCAAAAGGGGCTTATAAAATATTCTGTGTTGGCAACTAGAGTGGCTCTTGGTTTAAACATCATCGACGAACAAGAAGTCTGAACATCGCAGAAGAGTTCCCTTTTAATCTTTGGACATTTTCTGCTGGAAGCCTGCTTGAAGAAGAGCCTTGCAGACTTCCACTTTGCTTCTTGAACTCTGAACTCTGTCAGAACTCACAATTCCAGGACTGTTGAGTATTCTTCTTTTATTCCCTTTTATTTTGCTGTTGTGTATATATATTGTGTCTCTTTTTATTAAATCGTTTTCGGTATATTTTCTGCACCGTTTCTTTTATTAAAGGACGATCTTAAAAATCGTTAAGCTTATCTCTACGCTCTAAATACGAACTTAAAGTATCCTTGCCTCTGTGAGTGCTACTGTATAGTGAATCCTGTCATATTCCTGTCTGAGAGGACAGCCGTATCACAGGCATTGTTTAACTGTTTTGAATAGTCGCAGCATTTGCTGGTTTGTGTTCCGAAAAACACATGGTGGCAGGGGAAGTTTGTGGGTAAAGGGTTAACTGCGCAGTTAACCAACCCTGGTGACGATCGCTCACAGTCTGCTGGCCTGAGATTGTGTCCTGCGAGCTGGGGAATCTCTGCGCAGGGTGAGGCTGATAGTGGTATCGCCACGTCCTTGTGACTCTCACGTTCGGTTCAGACTTGTGTATGGTCACGTGGGATTGACGTACAGGGTGGTCTGAGCTGTGCGTACGTCACACTGGTGACTTTTGTTTTGGACTGTTTCTGACACGGTGCCATCCGTGTTGTCACTTCAAGCACCTAGTTCCTGTTAAGGTCTATATGCTGTACGGAGTGCAGGTGACTTCTTGATATTTGTCCACAAACACACAAACGCAGCAAGGTAATCTACTCCCATGCTCTCCGTTTCTTCCTCCTCCAAGCTAGTAGATGGACGGTTGCTGGAGACTGTAATATTCCCTGTGATCTTGTACTGGACAGGAAGATCAGGGAAGCCGAGCTGAAAGAGTTGGAGCCTGAAATATGATGACTGTAAGTGCTTGGGCAAAAATGTACAGTAAATAGATACTTTGCTGGGCGATGTATATTTGTTTAATCTGGATTCATTATTGGAAATAAGTTTAATACAACTTGAATACAGGGTGCAACAATGACAACGGTTTTGCAGAGCATTCTGGGTTTTCTAAAGAGAGAGCACAGAAGTAGCCCCTCCCTTTGTGACATTAAACTATAACTGCTTTCAGCAAAGCAGATAAAGTTAGCCTAGTCAACGTAAAAAGTAGCACAGCACTGTACTTGGTGGCTGGAAGTAATACATGTGACATTTCCAGGTGCAAAATGTCATATTGGCACGACTAAAAAACTGAAAAAATATTGCAATATATTTTGTCATGGACTTAAAGCCAAACTCCGGGCACAAAATTATTAAACTGATCCCTCCAACTGATAAATGGGGGTTCTTTTAGGGATTGGATAAAACAGATTATTACTTAGCTTAATCCAGAGTCCCTTCCTTCCTACCTCTAGTCCTGCATTGCATGCCATGGTGTAGGAGTGGCCAATCATATTATTCTGACTCAAGTTGTTGAAATTGTGATTTATCCCTCCCTGAGACCTCTATGCCTGGCCTGTATGCACTGGCGGAACTACCAGGGTCGCAGCGGTCGCAATTGCGACCGGGCCCTGGCGTTCCGCCAGCAAGGAAAATGTAGCAGGTCCAATCACCATTAACAATCTTCATCACAAAGCTGAATTCACCAATACTTTTCATCCACGAAGATCTTTATCGAATGCAGCAGGTTACTGACAGATATAGGATATAGCAAGTGGTTGTATGTAAAGGTCAAAAAAGTATAATACCTTCCTCTCCTCATGTGCACATGTGGCCAGAAAATGGCTGAATGGAACGCAAAGGAAGAGGGAGGTGTAACATTATACAAGGGGCAGGAGACACAGAGACAAGGGGTGTAATAAATCTCATGGCCACTAGGTGGCAGCATACAAAACATTTACTATACTAATACACAATAATAGCAATGCATTGCATTAACTATACAATTGCTGGAGGCAACACACATATTCCAGCACCAGAGAGAGGAGGACCAGACCACTAGATGCTGTGGGACCCTGGACCCTCTGCTCATTCACTGTCGAGTGAGCACTGTATTCCTCATCCACCTGGCTGCTATTGCAACGTAAATGGTGCCTTATTTTAAGCCAGTTTCCTGCTTCTGTTTTAGACTTAATATGAGAGCTGTGGCATTTCTGTCCATGTAGTTCTGAGTTTTATACAGCACAGGGACTGGAAAGGAAAAGGAAAAGCAGTAGTTTGATGAGCTTATCTCTCTGCTATCTCCTTCTATTAGCATGCTCCTGGTGATGCTTCACCGTTACCCACTCTAATCTCTTTGTACAGACTTTACACTCAACTTCAAGAGAATAAAACCAAATCCAGGTACTTTTCAAGTGCCAACATTATCACAAAACCATATAGTTAAAATTTAAAAAACCTGTAAAAACCTAAACAAGATTTAAGATCAAATCTAGAATTCGGTATGCCAACCTCTGCTTGCCACATATCTTTTGTATAGCAATATGTATAATCCATATACCAGGGGTAGGCAACCTCCGCACCTCAGCTGTGGTGAAACTACAAGTCTGATGAGGCATTGCAAGGCTGAACGCTTGTTAATGTTCTAGCAAAATGAATATAGTTGCAAAAAAAACAAAACTCTGGGCAAAAATATAAAATCGCTGGAGAAAATGTTTCCTCTTACTTCAGGAAATTGACGGCACATTTTTCATTTTCTGTCAAAATGTATCACGGCGCGTTTTATAATATTCGGCGGCATTTGTGGATATTGTGAATTGTGTCTAGGAACAGTTTAGAATTGCTCATACGCAGGGCCGGATTTACTCTCTCTGCTGCCCCAAGGCCAGGTTCCTCAATGCGCCCCCCTACCCGCCAATCCCCATGTAGAACGACAGACCTGCAGGCTGTATACAAGTGATATCAGCTAAATCACTGAGATCACTTGTACAAAACAAGCAGCGGCTTTCCCGCTCTACATTTATCTCTGCTTGCCCAAGGCAGGGTTAAATGTAGAAAACAACTACCCACCCGGCGCCCGGAACTGCATGTCCCGAGCATCGGGATATAGGAATTCCACACCCCTGCTGCCCCTCTATTCCCTGCTGCCCCGAGGCCGGGCCTTGGTTGGCCTTGTGGGAAATATGGCCCTGCTCATAGGTGCATACCTTATCCCGCCGGGTGACTGTCCCCTTCTCTCTCTGCCGGCGTCCATCACCAAGATGGCCGCCGTCAGGTATCAGAATACTGCCGCGCGTGCGTGGTGACGTCACACGCATGCGTGGTGACGTCTCGGCGGGGTGACACTCGGTTACCGCTCCGGTTATCACCCAACCTCGGGACGCCCCTGTGTCATGTGACAGTTTTCTAAAACATTACAGACCAATGATTTCAGGACAGTGGTGGAGAGCCAGGGCCCGGTCACAGCTGCAACCGCTGCAACCCTGGTAGTCCTCGTAAAAATGCCAAGTATCGGCACTGGTATTTGAACATCCCTAGTAATGGTGAGCATTCCTTGACGCATTTCGCTGGGGTGGCTTATTCAGGAGGTGGGGGGATATTGAAGTCCAACACTGCTAAAAAAAAAAGAATGCTGGAAACCGCCCGCACAACTTAGCCTTTTGTGTGGCTGCAACAGACAATAGTGGATGCTGATCAACCTGCTGCTGATACTGCCAGAGAATCGTCACGCAGTATCTTCTTGGCGGTACCACTAAAGCCGTATACACAATAGTTGCTACATTTCAGCATATACTTATACTTTAAATGCACATAACAAAACATGGATTGGCAAGCAATTACAAATGGTCACCTGAAAGATGATTACATTCAGGCAAGCATTGCAATAATTGCAAAGAACGCGCACAACCTGCGAATATTCCACAGTCTACAGTAAAATCATATTTTTTAAATACTAACCAAACCTCTTCAGCATACCCAGTATATCTAAAGCATTGTATTTTTGCATTGTTCTGCCCTGAATCTCTCGTAATAAAGCCTGCAATTTAAAGTTTGCACGACGGCCCAAATCCACATCGTTCCTGAATCACAAAATTCAGCTGATTGTCTTTTCAAAATTCTATAACAATATTCCATTTGTCAAAAAAGTAAAAAATAAAATAAAATAAAAAAAATGGGGGGGGACTAAAAAGCCACTCTAAACAATCACAGGAATTGAAGTGCTAAGAAAGGATTAAGAGGAAATAAATGTTTTAAAAGAAAAAATTATACCGTTAAAATGGGCTTGCCAGCTAACACTTTAGCGCAGACATTTGTATAAGTTATTCAGCAGCTCAGCATGCTAAATTTCATACCCAGGGTTTTCCGCATTCTTCTTAGTAACAAATGGCCCGCGGCAATAAAGCACTTCAGCTAAAAGTGACTTTCCACTCACATATTCATGATTCCCCCTGAAATAAAGCTGCGTGATTGCTGATGACAAGCTCTCTCAATCACAGAGTGGTCTTCAGAAAAAAAAAAAAAAATCAGAAAAAAAAACCTCTATTAATTGTCTCCCATGCTGAGGATACATGTCTTAAAGCCTCATTTTCATTTAACGGTTAAGTATAATTTCGTTTCATTAGGCCACTGAAACGCTACTTAATTATGCTTTCATTCCTCACTTATATATAATAATTTATTTATTTTCTCGGTGCATTTTTTTTTCTTTTGTCTAGGCCAAGGAAAGGGTCATATAGGGGAACCATTGTGCATTTTCAAGGAGCAAATATTTTTAGTTATTTTATTGTTTAAATAGTAAAAAAATAAATGAAAAAGCTCCTTCAAAAGAAGATTGTTTATACTCACCTGTCCTGCTGCCTGTTCTTCGGATCTTCTCTTTCGCGCAGAGATATCACTTCTGATAGAAATTTCACATCCCACAATTATTATTATTATTATTATTGTAGTGCTCACCCCCGAAGGAGCCGCTGGATGCCCGGTTCATCTCTAGTCTGTCTAGGGTATGTTCTTCAGCTGCCCACCCATTAGCACTAACCGCCCATAAACTGATGTCCACTCCAGTAATAAAATACAAAGTAACGGTTTATTGAACATCTACACTGGGAGAGAGAATATGGGGATTCTAAGCTTCCAGGGATAACCAACAACAGCTCCAGACTCACCAGACCTGGTTGGCATATCCGTGTAGATGCAACTGATGTAGCAGCTAAACAGGATGGATACAGATCCTCAAGCAGGAAAGACATCGACCATACTCCTGAAGTCTTCTTAGTTCCAGGGTACTTCAAGAGCCTGCATTGGTCCCGGTTCTCTTCCTCTATCAGCATCACAGGCCTCCTCCATGTTAGAGGCCTCAGGGAAACCTTTTCCCTCACACCAGCCCATGCCAACCCCCAGGCCTCAGGCCTAGCCTGGGGGGCAGGCTGAACAGGACCCAGCCCTATTCCATGGCTGGTCCTGGCTAGTCTGAGCACATGGCCAATCCCACCAGTATATGTACCCTATCCCAGCATGCACCACTGGCTGAGAGAAACCCAGTAATTGGCTGCTGTACTGTACATACATTACAGTGCCTCCCATTGGCTGTCCCACAATATGAGAGAGTCACACTCCGCCCAGGGGGTACAGGCAATGCTAGACACCTGGGATTAACCATATAATTGCCACTACAAATCCAGCCAGGCTGTCTACAGCCCTGGCTATCACTAAATGTCTAGTAGCCACATCACAGGTGATGGGGACTACATTATTATTACACAGGATTTATATAGCGCCAACAGTTTGGGCAGCGCTATACAATATAAGGAAGACATTACAATCACACTACAGCTCAAGACAAGATGGTAAGGATGGTAATTCTGGGTGCATTGGATGCTTGCATCACCTGCTGAGTGCTGTGGTTCTATCTGCCGATCCCTATGCCCCTACTGTGTCCTGTAGTGACATTGGGGTTGACTTACTTAAGGCATTTAGGCTGTTACCTTTGCAAGGGAATTTTCCCTCAGCTTGAACGAGTTGAAGCTCTTCTGACTTCCATTATCCAATCACGTGCAAGCAAAAATACTGTTTTTTATTTTTATTTTGTTGTATGTGATTGGGCATCCTTTGCTAAATGAATTTTCACCACATTGATTAAGTGAATTTTTAAATTCCCTTGCAAAGTAAACAGCCTGCTTGCCTTTAGTAAATCAACAACATGGTGTACTGAAGAGGGTATTTATTATTCCTTTACTTATTACAGGTATTTTATATAGCGCTGACAATTTACACAGTGATTCATATACTGCGCGCTCATATCAGCCCCAAGCACTCAAGGAGCTTAAAATCTACTATCCCTATTTTACACACATAGAGGGCTAATTAACCTCTCAGCATGTCTTTGGAGTGTAGAAGGAAACCAGACTACCCGCAAGCACATGGAGAACATGGAAATTCCTTGCAGATAGTGTCCTGACCAGGATATGAAACGAAAGCCTCCAGTGCAGCATGGCAGAAGTGCTGACCACTATGCCACTGTGGTGAACTACATAGAGTTTTTTGACCTACCATTTGAGTGGTGCTATGATGTACAATGGATAGTGCCATTCATACTCCAGAAACCATAGTAATTCTATGTTGAAACACGAGCACTTTATTAATCAAAAATCAAACATATTGCACAATTATTTTTTTAATTCTGTATCTACAGGAAGATTTATCATAATAAGGAGAAACACAGGGCCAAAAAGGTACTGCTCTTAGCTACTTACAACGTTTAGTCTGTACCGTTTATTTAAAGTGCAGCAACCCAATAGCTCTTGCAGAAAATACGTTGACACAGCCCGGGACTTGGTAGTCACGGGACTGTTCACTAAAAAGCAGGACTGTCCTGGCAAATCTGGGACCGTTGGCAGGTATGCTGTCAGGGTTGGATTTCCATCATTGAAGCCAGCAAGCACCCAGCCGTTAGTGCCCAAAGCAACACCCCTCTGCTAGCATCAACCTCATCACACACGGCGTTTTCTTGATTTATTGGTCTGAACCTGGCTTAGCAGATTTTGACCACAGGTAAGTAAGCATAAGTCTACATTCACACCGGGGCGTATGGAATGCACCGATACTAGTGTCGGTATTGTTTCCGATACCAAGTATTTGGGCGAGTACTCTGACCTAAATGCTGCGATACTTACCTCCGATACCGGAACTTCAGGTCAGAGGGAGATCTCACTCTGACCGACAGTGCCAAGGGAGCATGGAGCTGGCTTTTT
Organism: Nanorana parkeri; assembly: GCF_000935625.1. NCBI lineage: Eukaryota > Metazoa > Chordata > Amphibia > Anura > Dicroglossidae > Nanorana > Nanorana parkeri. The sequence continues at coordinate 908,514 of NW_017306887.1, forward strand.
TTCAATCAGCAAGTCGGGCGGTGGGTTATGGCCCGCCTTCTGGCTTCCTGATTGGCTAGGAAGCCGGCTTCACTTGTTTCTAGGCTGCCTGGCTTCCTAACCGATCAGGAAGCTGAGCGGCACCGTAATGACCTACTGTCAGGGAAGTATGGCTGCTGCCCATAGCACAAGTAATGCACGGAGTACTGCATGCTCTGTGGCGCAGAGATACGCGCATAGAAACTGATTAGCGCTGCGCACGCATGCACATAGGCGCATTCCAGTACATCGGGCACGGCTTCCATGTGTGCGCACGCACGCGCCTGTTGCACCTATTGGCACCAGGCAGCCTATTTAAACACAAGAGCAGCAACTGCTAGTTGCTGGAAGATCATCAGCTGTATCCTGTATCTGTGTTTCTGCTACTGTGTTGTTGGATTGACCCGGCTTGTCCCTGATTCCTGCTTGTCTGCTGCCTGCCTTCTGAACCCTGCCTGTCTGACTACTCTCTCTGCCTCCTGATTCGGCCCTGATGGTCTGCATGGTTCTGACCCGGCTTCCTTGTGACTACGTCTCTGCCTTATGCTCCTGCACCTCATTGCCTGCCAGTTACTGACCCGGCCCGTCTGACTCCAATTCCATCTACTCTGCTGTCATCAGGCCTACTGCTGCTCCTTTGGTTCCGGAATGACCTGCATCCAGTTACCTGTATCCAGTTATCAGCAGGTCGTCATCATCTACAGGCACTGGTGCCTCTCTCCATTCCGTGCACTACCTGCGCCATGTTCAGGGGTGCTCTGACGAGAGTTGCAAGAGTAAACCTCCCTCATCACTCAGGTCATACCAGGTACGTGACACCCGCCTCCTAACTTCCTGATTGATCAGGAAGCCAGGCTGCCTCAGAACAAGTGAAGCCGGCCTACTAGCCAATCAGGAAGCCGGAAGGTGGGTGACGACGCGCCACCCAGCTTCCTGATTGACTAAGAAGCCGAGCGGCACGTCATGACTCGCCTCCCGGCTTCCTAACCAATCAAAAATCCACGCTTCCTAGCAACAAGTGAAGCTGGCTTCCTAACCAATCAGGCTGCCAGGAGGCGGGTAATGACGTGCCGCCCACCTTCCTGATTGGCTAGGAAGCCTGCTTCACTTGTTGATAGGCAGACTGGCTTCCTTACCAATCAGAAAGCCAGACGGCATCTCATGACCAACGGCCCGACTTCCAGATAGAACACCGGCTTGCTGATAGAACACCGGCTTTCCAGGCAATCAGGAAGCCGGGCAATGGGTCATGATCTTTCGCCCAACTTCCTGATAATCAGGTCACACAGTGTCACGGCTATATGTATTAACCCGTGGAATCTTTTGGGATACTATGGATCTCAGCTGCGGAGATTAGAGACCTGTAACATCAACACCTCGAACTATGTTCACTGGATGGCAGGAATATAGAAATTGCAGTGTCTCAGTACGGAACCCCAAGATTTTCTCTAGTAATTAGAGTGGCGGTTCAAGGGTTTTAAGTTACATCATGCACTGCGTCCCTCTGTTATGTTTAAGCTGGGATAGAGTATTGCTGCAAGCGAGAACAGAAACACAGCTGACAGCTGTCCCCGTAGGTGATACCAGCAGGGAATTGGTGCAAGGAGGTGAAAGGAGCAATATTACTGATATAAACCCAAGTAGCATAGTCCACTGTGTGTACAAGTGTTGAGAACACTAACTAGTAGACATGTGCGATTCGTTTCGTTCCGAATCGAAATTCGGACGAATTTTCGGACATTCGGATGTATCCGAATTCCGAATTACAGACATAACGAATGCAAACGAATCCGAATTTCCATTTCCAAAATTCGGTAGCGTTCGCACGAACGTTCGGTTCGTTTTCTGTTCTTATTCGTTTCTTATTCGTTTCTTATTCGTTTCGTTCGTTAGAGCAAAGTGACATTAGAGAAGGAGAAAAATATTTTTTCACCCTCAAATGTCACTTTTGCTGCAAACGAACGAAACGGATAAGAAACGAATAAGAACAGAAAACGAAATGAACGTTCGTGCGAACGCTACCGAACTTCGTCCGAATCCGAATTCCGAATCCGAATTGACTTTCACACCCGAATCCCGAAAAACGAAATAACACTAATCCGAATTTAAAACGAAACGAAACAAATTTTTTGGCAGTGCACATGTCTACTAACTAGCAATATCCACCTTGAAGACAATTGACATCGCTTTACACAATCCAGAGAATACTTGCGGTTGGGGAGTGTGATTGGATATGTAGTTTCCTGCTGACCCCTAGATCCCTCATAGACTCCACAGAAATTTACAGAGGATGGAGCGGCTGCAGCTTTCTTTCTGTACATGAAGTGACATCTAGGTTTGGAGGGTTGTTTGTAGGAGAGAGAGAGAGTGTGACTGAGAGACTGACACCCCCAGCAGGTAGTGTTCGTCTGATCAGCGTGGGAGTCCCGGCTTGTGAGGAGAGCAGCTATCTCACTCTTCATTCAATAGTGAGACGCTGAACAATTGAATCTCCCGCCTCTTATGCTAAAGGAAACGTCAGCTGGAGGGTGGAAAGGCCTGACGAGGAGGTGCTGGGCGGCGCCGGCCACCGTCTCACCAACGGAACAGGTGAGTACCCTGACACACGGCACCAGTATCGGCACTCGGTATCGTTGATTCCCGGAAAAGAAAAATATTGAATACGGAAAAACTGGTATCGGTGCATCCCTATTTAAAGGTAAGCGTGACAAAACGCTCAAGACGAGGAATCCCATGCAATTGCATGGCCCCTGTTCACACCTGTTGCTGGAAAAAGTACATGAGCTACGTTTTGGCAGCTTACGGCACTTTTCGGTCCCATAGACTTCAATGGCAAACCTTGTGCGACAAAACACTTAGGTGTGAACAGGGGCCAATGAAATTAATGGGATTCATTGTCTTGAGCAATCTTGGGCCATTTTCCAACAGGGCTTTCTTTGTCTAAGTGGTAATAAGCAGAGAGATCCAAGTTAGAATTATTCATCAAACATATAGGGCAGGGATAGGGAAACTTCGGCCCTCCAGCTATAGTGAAACTTCAAATCCTATCATGCATCTAGGATTCATGCCTAAGGCTGTCAGAGTCTTGCAATGCCTCATGGGATTTGTAGGTTCTCCAAAGCTGGAGGGTCAAAGTTTGCCTACTCCTGCCCTATATACCGAAGAATAATTCTAAATTGGTCTTCTCTTCATGTTCCCCTATTGCCACTTAGACCAAGCCAGTCCATCTGTGTACTCTCTGAGGCCCCCGGATATTAGAACTTTATGCGCATTGTTTTATTCTATTACCTAAATATATGTTTCCTTATACTTGTCTGTAATACTTGGGCTTCAACCTACAGAAATAGACCAATTAGCATACCCATCCTCTTGCTCCCAGCTATTTCTCTGGCAGCCAATCATTGCAGAATGATGTATTGTAATCAGCAGTACGGCAAAGTTACAAATGTTGATCTAAGCAGAGCAACAATCAGTCTAGAGGAGAAACTGCTGCATTCTGCTGTCTGAAACGTGATTCAGCATTTCCACTTTCATAAAACAAAATAATCATAAATCACGCTACAGTACGAACCATTCCTCCTGGCTGTCACTTTTTGCTTCTCTGTAAAGTTTAGAATCTCTTAAGAAATTAACTAATTCCAGCAAGGAATTAAATAAAAGTTTTGAAAAGTATCAGGACGTAACTTAAAGCGGACATTCTATTGCAAACAGAAGGTTCACATTTTTTGTCAGACCCCTTCCCCCCAACACAAATGGCATTAAAAGTAGGGATGGGCTTCGGGCTTGGGTAGACTATGACTTCAACCCAAACTGAAGCTATTCGCAGTTCTTTGATCAGTTCATTCGGCCGCTGGACCTACATCTGTGTTTTAACAACTAATAGCACAGTACAGCCCGCAGGGGGCCATTGGTTGCTAGGGCACTAGCACCTGGACCAAACAGTGTCATTGGTTGCTTTGATGCTAGCGACAGAACCAAACAGTGTCATTGGTTGCTAGGATGCTAGCGACTGGACCAAACAGTGTCATTGGTTGCTAGGATGCTAGCGACAGGACTAAACAGTGTCATTGGTTGCTAGGATGTAGACAGAACGCACAGTGACTTAGTGGTTAGCACTTCTGCCTTGCAGCACTGGGGGTCCCTGGTTAGAGTCTAGTCAGGACACTCTCTGCATGGGGTATGCATGTTCTCCCTGTGCGTGTGTGGGTTTTATCCGGATCCTTCAGTTTCCTTCCTGACATGCTGGCAGGTAATTGGCTCCTGTCTAAATCAGCCCTGGTATTTGTGCATATGAGGTAGGGACATTGGATTGTAAGCAATTTGAGGGCAGGGACTGGGCCACCAGCTTCTTAACAACCCAAGCCAGTTTGTTCATCACCATTAAAAAAGCCAACTAGTAGTGACACCATCCATCCCTCCTCCAACGCTTCTGGAAGTCATTGGTTGGCTTCACCACCTCTCCCAGTGGACCCATTCACATGGGAATGTACTACAATCCATTGCAAGATCTTGCCATCTATGTCAGAGCCTCTATGAAAGCAGAACAGTGAGCTGCTCAGGAGCGACATCCCAAAATCTCAATCCAATGAATCTCATTCGTAAGGAAAAAAGAAAGTAGACAGTGCAATGCTCTAGGATTGGGGCATCAGCACTGTACCTGTCAGTGCACACCAACAGCCATGTATTCAGTGGCTGCTGGTAGAAATGGACCCTAAGGCATTATGCTTCCTTTACCTACACTTTTTGGCTGGAATAAGGTTTTGGTGATCGAAAGCAGTGCATTGTTTTCATTGTGTGTTGTGCCATTCTGATGAACAAGTTTCACTTTTGTGTCCTCCACCATAGAACAGGGTAGGAACACGTTGGAACATCCATGTAGATGTGGTCTTCACCTCTTTAGCATCTGCTTGCTGCACTTTTACAATCATTTTTGCAGGATGCCCAGGCCTAGGGAGAGTAAGAACAGTATTGTATGTCTTCCGCAACAGTTTGTCAGTTTATCATTGTTATTATTATTATACAGGATTTATATAGCGCCAACAGTTTGCGCAGGTCTTTATAACATAAGGAAGACATAAAAGTTTCAAGACAAGATGGTAAGGAGGGCCCTGCCCATGAGATCTTACAATCTAAAAGAGAGGGGCAAGTGATACATGAGGAGGTAGCTGTGTGGGGATGAATTGTTTCAGAAAGTGACAGTTCAGTGGTTAGGTTGAGGTGGGATAGGCTTCCCTGAAGAGATGAGGCTTTAGGAATCATACTGTAGATCAGTCATTCTCAACCAGGGTGCCGAGAAACCATGAGGTGCCGTTGTCACGATCTGGGATCAGGCTCAGAGTCCAGCAGCTGAAGCAGCAGGCAATTCGTAGTATAACATGCCGGGCTTGGTACACAAGCAGCGGGTAGTAGTGGAGGAGCAGGCACAAGCGTAGTCAGCGAACAAGCTGAGGTCAGGAGCTAAAGGTATCAGGTATGTAGGAGGAGACGGTGAGAGTAGTCGGTGAATCAGCAGCCAAGGTCGGTACAAAGGAAGCACTAATAGTAGATTGTAGCACAGAGGGAGCAGGAAGCAAGATCAAGGCAGGAGCACAATAATCTGGCAAAGAGGAAGTGGAGAGGCATGGCTTAAATAGGAAGTTCAAGGGAGGAGCAAGGAGGTCAGAGTTCAGCATCTGATTAAAGGAGAACTATGGGGTTGAGGCTTTTCCCCATATTTCTCCTTAGGGTAACGGGAGGACACAAACTAGCGTCCTCCAGTCACCCTAGGCTCAGTATACCGGGAGCTGCAGCTCGCGGTATACTGAGACGCCGCAGTTGAAGCGGATCCGCCCAGCTGCGTGACTGTACCCGCCCCCTCCCCCATCCGTTCCGCTAGTCAGCGCTGGTGGATCGGAGCGGGGAGGGGGGAATCCAGCCCCTCCCCTGTCACGGCAGGGAGCCGTGACAGGATCGAGAGGTGAGCAAATGCCGGTATGTGTTCGCTCACCTCCCGATCTACTGAGCTGGCCTGTGACAGTCTCATTGTCACAGGTCGGCTAGAACTATGAGGTGAGTGAAAAGCACTCACCTCATAGTTCTCCTTTAAGTATAACTGAGGATACACAGGATATCAGGCAAGGTGGCTCAGCAGGTAGAACCCCCACCAGCTACAGCAGAGGCTCTGGGTTCAGACCCGGTTCCTGACAGCCGTCTTGCTTTGTAAGGGTTGCTGCAAAATGCACGCACAACACCATGCAGCCAGGCCGTAGACTTTGATGTGAATGGGGGAACCACCTTCATGTGATTTTTTTTTTGCATGATGTTGCGCTTAAAATACACACCAGACCCCTATCTAGGATAAGGGTCTAGCAAGGATCTTGGAGGGGCCATACGTTGTTTTTTACATTTTAGAGTGGGGTGCCTAGACATTTTGCATACTTAAAAAGGATGAAAAACACTACTGTAGATTGATGAACACTCAGACCTTGCTTCTGTAGCCTTTTACAGCTTTATACATCTCTACAGATCTTCTCCAGCACTTTGAAAAGTCTTTTGATCAGGGAAAAGTTCACAAGAATAAGTGTTTCTTGAGAAGAGCAAACTTTGTCACCTACCAAAATTGGTGTGCCCTTCTTATAAGTCAAGGCACCTGCGCCCAATTACTCTAATGATGTTATAATCCTAAAGGTTCAAATCCCATTTCACTTTTTTTTTATGCAGGGTTTCATTTCTCACCTTTCACGCAGATCAGTCCTTTGGTTACTATTCCAAACTGCTGCCAAAATTTAACCGTTCAACTTTGCAATATATTATTTAGATACTTTACCCAACTATGTCTGCTAAAGTGAAACTATTTGCCATTTTTTTTAAACGGGGAAGGACGTGTTCTGGCTAAAAGGGGCAGGTTGTGCATCTGTGAAGAATTAGAGCCAGTGACTACATATTATGTCCCATTGTTGTATCTGGTGGATATGTGGTTGCAAACTGTAACAATGGGGTATTGTGGGGCAGGGGGAAGTGTCATCATCATTCTGAAGGAAATAACAAAACTGGTATGGAAGGATTTTTTAAAGGTAGTGAAGCACCTTTTGGGGGTGCTATACTCCATAAGCATGTAGTTCCAGTGGTCACCAGCAGGTGCCTTCTTGTAGCCTGTGGAAATGGAGCTTGGCTTTTAACAGACATCACACCCTTTTTCAAGCCCAGCAACAAACTAAAACAGAGGCTTGTACACTTAGAGGACCTAAACATAGTAACCTGGTGTATGCAGCAGAAAGGTTTCTGGAAATTGAAGACCTGTACATTGGGAAGACCAAGCAACTGCATAGCGCATGGTCCAACACAGGAGACAGAACTCTGCAGGTCAGGAATGAGCCTATCTTTCTGCAATTTAAAGAGAAGGAATAATGATTTGGAGGACAGTGAGATGCACATTTTGGGCAAAGAACAACTGGTTCACAGGCATGAAAGAGGCTATCTATATTAAACTAGAACAAGTTTCTTTACCCGGATTAAGGGCCTACGCCAACATCTATCACCCACATATAATGCAATTTCAAAGGATATGTGTGCAAAGTCAACGTAGCAGAATATGCTGTATATTGTCATGTTTAGTGCAAAAGTAATGTGTACAGTGTTCCCCTTGACAATAGTTTCATCTGCAGAAGGATGGAGTGATTGGAGTTTGTTCAGGCATCATCCAGGGTCAGCATACAACTTCCTCGACTGAGATGCTGGTTCAAAGATGGCAAAATTATGTAAGTTGTTTATTTACATCTCTCTCTGGCTGTACAGGAGCATTACAGCTCCTTAAGCTTCTATGCAGCTAGTCTACTTTCGTCTCCTGGCCAAGAGATAAAGGCAGACGAGTCCTATCGACTTCTTCATTCCTATTTATTAAAGAAGTGATATCCATCCTTATGTCTAAATAAAATGCCCCAGTCAGTTGTTTCACTTTGAGTTATCCCTAATCTGTTAAACACTAAAATTATAATTTTTTGTCGGGGCTGACCCGGAAAAAACTGAAGAAGGCTTATAATGTTTCATACTTTCATTTCACTTTCACCACTTATTGAGTCTTAAGTGTTGTTTTATGAGGAATTTCTTCAGCTTCTTAGCGCCATCTACTGACATTAGTGCAAAGGGCTATACATGAATAATAATAATGATATTAATAATAATAATAGCCCATTAAAGTTACACTATTAACATTAGAGTTAACTATTAACCAAAATGTTTCTTATTTGTGTATCACTCGGCTGTAGCTCCTCAAATCATCTCTGAATTGGTGCTGACACTGTCCTTCCTTCTGGAGGGGGGCTACTTTTGTTCTCCATGGTCCCTGTGTGTTGCAAGGTAGTCATCGCTCCAAGCTCACTCCCATTTTGGAATACAATCTCAAAACTAAACATGAGATTGTAGTCCATCAGGGGAGTGAGTTTGGAGCGTTGACTACTTTACAATACACACAAGGACCATGGAGAACATATGTAGCCCCCCTCCAGAAGGAAGGACAGTCAGCACCAATTCAGAGATGACTGGAGGATCTACAGCCGAGTAATACACAAATAAGTACCTTAACTACTAACCAAAATGTATCTTGAATGTATTTTTAAGATTCAACTCCTGAGTTTAGTGTCACTTTAAGTCTTTCAGCCAGTTTAGCAATGGAGGGGCCAAGAGGGACACCATTGTTGGGCTGTTCTTAGGGCATTAGATGTCCTTAATCCAGTTTTGCAGAGTGTTTAAGACACAGGATAGATGGGAATTTCTGACAAGATCAACAGCTATAACAAAATTCCCTGAAACCTACTGAAATACACTTAAAATATATACAGGTAAATAAATGGGAACAAGTTAACTTGCAATAGTATCTAGATTTCTGTTTGTTTTCTAAACAATAGGACTGGCACATCATTTCTTATTTAGATTAAAGTGGTTTAAAAACTTTTCTGAAGATGCATCCTTCTAGTGCTGTAAAACTGCAAATAATATATATTTCTAGTCAATCTTTTCATTCCTGTACATTTTTCTTCCTTTAGGGATATGAAGTGCAATGCAAAAATTGCTGCTTCAGTCCTCTGCAAATTGCTGTTTTTGGTGATGCCAATCATGCCTGACTATTTTTTACCCAACTTTCTTAACCTCAAGCTGTAATTTCTGCATTGAATGTTCCTTCCTCGGTAGTTTTCAAATAATGAAGCAAAATGAGACATGACATGATTCCAAGTAACTAGAAGATAACTACAATCCAAGAGCAAATTGTACATTGAGTAAGAGCAGGGCTCGCGTCTGTATTAAAAGCTACCTGTCAGACTGGAAATGCGCAAGGTTCTGTTGTTGACTGGTTACTGAAAGTGCATCCTTCGGGGCTTTTGCTACTTTATGAGTCATCGAACTAATAAAAGACAATATTATAAGCTAAAGTCTCTATTTGCTGTTTGGTGGGTGCAGACTAGAGGGTTTTGTTGTAAAACTCTATGGATTTATCATCTGAAAATGATGAACAACCCTGGACATCAAATGTCAACTTATTGGAAGTATAGAAAGAAAGTGCTGAACCGAGGTGCTAACTCTCTTGATTTTTCTCGTCCAACAGTAGTTAAGTGATGTGAATATGTTTGATCTGGCTGATGGGTAGACAGCTTCTCCAATCCAAATGTTCTCCATAGTATCCTTGACTTGACAGTGAACACAGTAGATGTAGGAATTGAAGCACCGCACCAATTTAAAAAGTCCAGATACAGGACTGCCAAACCATCTGCTGACAAGCCTGAAATACTCTCAATACAACCCAATAACGCTTCAAGTTGCAGGGATTGTAGTCTACATACATGATTTCACTCATTAAGCCCTGATGAAGAGACGGACGGGGGTGTTACAAACCCCTGAAACATGTGGGCTACTCTACTTGAACGTCCCTTGACCCTAATGGAGTTGAATCTATGCTATTTAATTGATATGGTGCTTCAATTCCTACATCTACTGATCAAATGTAACCATGGCTGCATTCTACACATGGTACACATGGTTCACAGGGGTTGATTTACTAAAGGCAAATGGGTTGTTCCCTTTGCAAGGGAACTGGTACGTTGCAAGGGAATGTTTTCTTAGCTCAGTAAATGAGGTGAAGCCCTGCTGACCTCTGTAGCGCTAACTCCCGAAGGAGCCGCTGGATATGAACTAGTGTTCTCCTACCTGTTTTCCCAGCCGCCGGCCCTTTTCTCAGCTCCAGCAACACCAACACTTCAGAATACAACGGGCTCGAGTCGTAGGGTGTTTTTAGCATTATTGCACATTGACAACTAGGAGAGAGGGTTAGGGTTGCAGGATACCCGAGTAGTCAAAAATAGAGGACTGTGTATTCTTTCTTAGCAACAGCTTGTAACAGTAACACAAGGTCCTATATGAGCGACCAGTAACATGTAGTAGCACCAGAGAACAGCCGGGAATCGTCCAGGACTCTGAAGGACAAATGTCACAGGACTTGTAGTGCACCAACTGGCTTCTCTTCTGTATAGTACCTGAGATTAGGGTGAGGGATCTCTTAAAGGGTCCAGACGGTAGCTCTCACCAGTTCCTCTGCGACACTCTTCCATAAGCAGATTCCACCTCCAGCCCAGCTTCCATCAGGTTCCTTTCAATAGCATTTTAGGTCTCTGGGCCCCCAGCATCTGCAACATGCTGAGGCCTTGACCATACATCTTGTAGCACACAGACCTCCTCCCAGGGAGAGCCCCAGGGGAGAGAGAGGGTTATGGAAAGTGTCCCCAAACCTTTATCACCTTCCTCCAGCCATACCTCTGAGTCAGCCTGCTCAGGGATTGGTCAGAGTGAGATGCATATTCAAGGTCTGAGGATGGATCACCCCTCACTGTATGCTGAGGCCCCAACCCAGCAACAGGGGGAAGCAATCAATCCACCAGACTCAGGGAAACTTACAGAACTCAGCATCCAGACTGATTACAGTCCAGATATAAACTAAATTTAGTAGCGACATAGCAGAGGGCACTACACCTCCATCATTCAGTCATTCTCCTTGCACATGATTGGGTATTCCGTGCAAAGTGAATTTCACCACATTCACTAGGCTAAGGAGAAATTCCTTCTAAAGTGCAAATTCCTTTGCAAAGTAAACAGTATAATTTCCTTTAGTAAAGCAACCACACAGTGTCAAGACTCAGGTATTGTTAGTTGTCAGCACATGACACTGTCTTCTTCTAAAGGCAACGGAGGTCCTGGACGCAGCCCACCCTGGACTTGTGTAAAGTGTCTCCATTGTGCTAGTGACAAGCTCGTCTGCCCCATGAAAATGCATGACACTGTGCAAATTTGAGGCACCCCCCACAGAGTGTAATTTATTAAATTATGCTTTCTGGACCCATTCACACTAAAAGTGTGCAGCAATGCAAGCATTTCTGTGCGTTGAGATACGTATTAGGCAGCCTATTCAGAATAAATGGGCTGTCAAGAAGCGTACTGTGATTTCCAATGGGTAATAAACACCACATTACTTAAGGCTCTATTTATAAACAATTTGCAGAGCCATTCGCCCTGCGAATCTCCGCGATCATTCTTTCTGTGCATATAGATGTAAAAACAAAAACTTTTTAGCATATTTCCATTTTAGGTTGAATTGAATATAATGTAATACCACATTTTGGCCACTAGATGGAGCTGAGGAGCATAGGAAATAATAGGGTTATTCAAAAAACTCCCAAAGGCAGCTGAGTGTATAACCCAGCCGAAGTGAAGTGAGCCGAATGCTGTTCGGCTATTCACTTCTAGCTAGTACGGCTGATTTCAGCCGTTCATTGGCTAAAATCAGCTGTAGATCGGCTGCCTTCGGTCAGCCGAATATGCTCTGCATGTTCAGCTGAGCCGAAGTGCAGAAGGAGTTTGACTCAGCCGATTCAACATCTGGATCGGCTGAGCGGAAGCACCGGCAGCTCACTTGCTGCCGTTCGCCCCTTTTCTCGTAGGGGCCGAACAGCAGTGAGTGAATAGCCGAATGCCGCCGAGCATCATTCAGCTTGGCTATTCTGCTCAGTACCTCTGAAGTACCGAGCAGAATAGAAAATAATTGAAAAAAATGGGGAAGAAAAAAAAAAGTTGAAAAATAATTTTAAAAGTTTTTAAAAAATAGGAAAAATGTTAAAAGAAATAAAAATATTTGAAAGAAAAGAAAAAAAAATTAAAAATAATGAAGAAAGAAAAACGGCGCACACTGACCCAACCACATGCGACGGTCTCCCGCCACATAGCAAAGCATCTGACAGATGCCGGCAATTGGGTGGAGCTAGCGGTGACCGCTAGCTATGCCCAACTGTTTCCTATTGGCCGGCACCTGCCAGAATCTTCCAGCAGGTCCCAGCCAATGAATAACAACAGGGCAGAGCCGGCCGTGACATCACTGCCGGTTCCGCCCAGTTGTTATTGTTTAATGAAAGATCAGGGTCCCCAGGTCATTTGGGGACCCTGATCTGTCATTACAACTGGATGGAGCGAGACATGAGCTCCGCCCAGCTGTCATTTGCGTGGAGATCGGTTGGCTTCGGGTGTCACTACGGCTCAGCCGAGCCGAAGCATATGCGTTTCGGCTCGTCTGCTTTTTGCTGCTGTACGGGCTATTGTGAATAGCCCGTACAGCAGCCCTTCGGTTTGACTAAACGGAAGAGCAGAGGGAGCCGAAGAGAGCCAAAGGATCAGCCGAAGCTACGGCTGGATCCTGTGGCTCTTTAGTGAATAACCCCCTAAAATAAGTATTTGTTTATGTCCACTAGATGAAGCTGAGGAGCATAGGAAATAAGTATTTATGGCCACTAGATGGAGCTGAGGAGCATAGAAAATAAGTATTTATGGCCACTAGATGGAGCTGAGGACCTTAGAAAATAAGTATTTATTTATGGCCACTAGATGGAGCTGAGAAACATAGGAAATAAGTATTTTATGGCCACTAGATGGCGCTGAGGAGCATAGGAAATAAGTATTTATTTATGGCCACTAGATGGAGCTGAGGAGCATAGGAAATAAGTATTTATTTATGGGCACTAGATGGAGCTGAGGAGCATAGGGAATAAGGATTATTTATTTATGGCCACTAGATGGAGCTGAGGAGCATAGGAAATAAGTATTTATTTATGGCCACTAGATAGAGCTGAGGAGCATAGGAAATAAGTATTTATTTATGGCCACTAGATGGAGCTGAGGAGCATAGTAAATTAGTATTTATTTCCTATGCCCCTCAGCTCCATCTAGTGGCGATAACGTTGCATTACAATACATTTGACCTAGAAAAGGAAATATACCGAGAATGTCCGTGTTTGCCTTTATACGCACAGAACTAACTGTCACAAAGATTTTCAGGGTGAATGGCTCTGCCAATTGTTCATTGTTTATTAACAGACCCCTTAGCGTGCATGCACTCGACAAGCAAAAATGTATTTGAATTTAGATCCGCTTTAAGAATTTAGATCCAGGAGGGTTAAGTGTCAGGGAGACGCAGAAAGCCCCGCTTCCCAAAACGAATGTAACATGCCTATTATAGTATCGTATTGTGGTCAGCGAAAGTGGCAAGGTGTGCTGATCATGAACTTGCAGAAAATCCCCTTAATATATACCGGACTATAATTCTTCCATAGGAAGGGCATTTGGCAGGATGATAACGCTGGTCAGCTTGTAAAGAAAAAAAATTACCCGGCGTGTGCCAAGCAAACAAGCAGAACACATCCAGCTACTGCAATGCTCTCAGGATTATGACTTCAGCTTCGCAAATGACTCGTTGTGCGCCATCATTCCATCCCATCACTTTGCGGTGAAATATAGAATCTAATTACTCTCAGGGATTTTGGCAGGGAGGAGGCCGTTACAAAGTGTAACATTTAGTAAACAGACATTTTCCGTTCCTGTAACTGCATTTTCATATTGCCCATGCAGCATAAACCGGGATGGATTGAGAGACAGTTATAAAATAGCACTTTCTTTTTTTATCTCTCCACCCCCCCCCCCCTCCCCTCTCCCTGTCACTGTTAGGTGAGCGTTTTATCTGGTGAAATATGGAGGCTTAGCTCTCTCAGCAGTTAAAGTGAGAACTCCTATTGTGTAACCTGTGTAACGATTACCTGGAGTTCTTTTACTATTTGATTTTTTTACGTGCACGCGGCACCATGCTTTCCAGATTTCATAGCTTCATGTTTAGCAATGGCATCTGCAGTTGTTCAGCAAGGTAGGGTGGCCCCCTTTCCTTTCAACGAAACCCAATCACTTCTTTTGGGGGGAATGAGTCGCGGTTTATTCATATGTAAATAGCGCCACCCATTCAGATGTAAATATCACGGTCGAGACTATTTTCAGTGGGGGGCCAGTAATCACTATCTTCATTTTGGTTGCCCCAGTCTGCCTGACATCATGTGTCCGGGTCTCAGCTGCCTTGAAACCCCACACAGCATTCAAAACCCAGACTGTCCAGGTGAATCCCGAACAGGTGGCAACCCTACAGCAAGGTTGTCACTGTCAGAGATACAGAAGGAGATCCTGCAGGCTCTCTATCTACACTAGCATCTCCCTCTGACAGCCGTCTGTCTATAGGTCAGTAACTAAGAATATTGATAAACAACTGCTGTGATAAAACCATCTACAGGATAATCCTTCTACAAACTTTATGGGGGTTATTCACTATTGAGCCGAAGGATCCAGCCGTAGCTTCGGCTGATCCTTCGGTCATCGGAGCCCTTTAGTTCAGTCGAAACGAAGGGCTGCTGTACGGGCTATTCGCAATAGCCCGTACAGCAGCCGAAGGTGGCCGAGCGGCTCAGCCGAGCTGAGCCGAAGGCATATGCTTTGGCTCGACGGAGCCGAAGTGACAGCTGAAGCGGAGCGAACGGCCTGCCGAAGGCTGGCCGTTCACCCCGCAAATGACAGCTGGGTGGAGCCTGGCTGGCCCCGCCCAGTTGTAATGACAGATCAGCGTCCCCAAAAGGCCATGGGGATGCTGATCTATCATTAAATAACAACTGGGCAGAAACGGCTGTGATGTCAAGGCCTGCTCCGCCCAGTTGTTATTCATTGGTCAGGACCTGCTAGAAGACTCTAGCAGATGCCGGCCTTTAGAAAACAGTTGGGCGGAGCTAGTTGTCACTGCTGGCTTCGCCCAATTGTTTTTTGTATTTATTTATTTTTCTTTTTTTATATATTTTTTTTTCATCTTCCTATTTTTTTTACATTTTTAAAATCATTTTGCAATTGTTTGGTTTTTTTTTAACATTCTTTGCACTGCTTTTCTTAGCGAGTTAGCTGCCGGAGCTTTCCGCTCAGCCTATCCACATGTTGGATCGGCTGAGTCAAAGTCCTTCTGCACTTTGGCTCTGAGCATGGTCCGCTGACCGAAGGCAGCCAATGTATGGCTGATTTCAAGCTCCAAGCTCACTCCTGTGATGGACTACAATCTCATGTCTTAATTTAGTTTTGAGCTTGTAGTCCCTCCCGGGAGTGAGCTTGGAGCGGTGACTACTTTACAACACACACAGGCACCAAGGGGAACAAAAGTAGCCACCCTCCAGAAGGAAGGACAGTATCAGCACAAATTCAGAGATGATTTGAGGATCTACAGCCGAGTGATACACAAATAAGATACATTTTGGTTAATAGTTCAGGTTCTTAAATGTATTTTTAACATTTAACTCCTGAGTTTTGTGTCACTTTAAAATGTTACAAATTAACCATGAGTCAAGAAAACACATTGACCTAAAATCATTATAGTTTCTTTTTAAAAAGGATCTCTATGTCCACAGTGACACCGACAGACTGTGAATATGACATTTAATGACAATAAGCTGTTTATTAAATGAGTTCCTAACCGTTACTAACGCAGCTGAAACCTGTGATTTTATTTATAGCAGAAGGACTTCAAAAGCACGGCCTTTCATGGGACTTGTATTTTAGACCTGGAAAATGCACACACAAGGTTGGACAGTTATTTGCTGGTACGGGCAAACCTAACAATCAGACCTGTAGGAGTTCAATCTCTGTTACACGAGGAAGATGTCACTGTAGCCATTTCTGCCTTTCATCTCTAAAGGCTTTTATACTCAGGAAAGGTCTCTTGCTGCACAGTTTTGGGGGAGAACGGGATGTACAAATAGCAGTTCCCTGTTTAGATTGTTTTCTGCTTTTTTTTTAATAACGAGGATGTAGCAAAAAAGCCTTTAAAGCACACAGGGATTATACATAGCAATCCTGCTGTCTGAGGATAAAGCTTTGTCTAAAAGTGAAAAAAAGAATCAACAGTCTCCGCACACGTGTCAAAGAGTTTAAAAAGTTCACCAAAAAGCGACAATTCTGACCCAGGTTGATGTCACAGATCAACAGTGTCAGAATCGCCTTAAATCGCCTTACCCTGAGGGGTTGCGTCTTTGGTGCCCGAACCACCATTGTGGTTTCCTCACTAGTGATCAAGATTCTGCAGTGTATGGGCTCATGCACATGGTTGTAATTACTGAAGCCAGCCTCACAGTATGCGTTTCAGGACAAGATTTTGGAACATCTTCTGGCCTACCAGCACTGATCCACAGAGGTGTTTTTAGTGGCAGATTTGTCTGGGTAACATGGGCTATAGCTTGTGTCTGCTGGCATTGATACACAGGTTGTTTCTCTTGGGGTTTTCTGCAGTGAGATCTGTAAGGTACCAGTGGAAGGTAGCAACCAAAGTAGAGCAAGGTTGAGGTTTAGGTTAGGCGGTGTCAGGAAGGCAGAGTCAGCAACAAACTGTCAACGAGGTACAAAATCAGGTTCCAGAAGAACAAACCCAAATAAATGGGCTCAGAGCACAGGAAATGCTCAGTATTTGAAGGCTGGGCTGATTGCAGATTGACTGCAGCTGGTAACTAGGTGGAGTTAGAGAGCCCAGAGGAAAACTGTTGAGTAGTTGTCTGTAAGGAGAGCTGAGTCTTTTGGGTGGCTCATAGGCAATGTTGCAGCACCACCATCTCAGAGACCTAGGTTCAACTCCGCCCCTGTTACAAAACAGGTGCTGGGCAGACAGACACCTGACAAGATCTTCTTTTTATTGTTACCGAGCTTGCAAACATATTGTGATCCTTCTGGGCATAAGATGGAGGTCCCTGAGAAAGAAATTGTCTTAACAAAAACCAAATTCTGTATCTGATGCTTCAACCCAGTCAGAAGTCATAAATGAGGTTTCCAAAATGAGAAGTCTTCTTTATCAGATAGCTGAACTCACCAAATACCTTCATCCACAAAGTTTGTTTGCATTCAGCAGGTTACAGCAGACAATAGGATACAGCAGATGAATGAACAGACGGTATTTGAAGGTCAGAGATGGTAATGTTTCCAAGCAAGAATATACAAGTGGCCATATTACAGTCAGGCATGACACCAGAAACAAAAACTTCATGAAGAAAAGGAAATACATCAGAAATGGGAGGGAACATAGAAAACGTGGTGCAATAACCAAAACGACCACAAGATGTCAGTATAATAACCAGCTATACTAATACCAAAGATAATGGCTTAGGGATAATAACTACATAAATTCTCACTTAACATTAATATGAATATTAACCATGACTATGAAATGTGTGATATTTTTACAACTGTGTAACAGCACAATCTTTTTGTTGGTGAGTCAACTTAAGAGGTATTTTTTAGGAATTGGTGTGAAAGTTTCAAAAGAAGCTAAGTGTTATTCTGGTGCTAATGTCAGGAGAGGTAAGTAGTCCGTTTTGAAATATAATCAAGAAGGTTATTGAAGAGTGCAATGTCAATGTTGTCCCAGATTGGTTTTGCTTTCTGTACAAAAGGATCATAAGAACTTGGGCCAAGATCTTCAGAAGGCAAGTTGTACCCTTACATCTTCAGAGGTCTTTGTATTAAAGAGATCTATGTGTGGATAAATAATTGTGTAAAGCTGAAGGTTTGGGTTATGTTAGTCATAATGTTAACAGGTGGTCTGATATTGAGGTGTAAAAAAAGAAATGCATGCCTCACACAAAGGTACTGAGTTTCATGAGGTGACCAAGGAATGTCTCCCGGTGACTGGAGTTGTTAAGCCAGTTCTCCAGTCCCAGAGGCCAACAGCTATGCAGAGATGGTACCCACAGGATTATTCTCTTCCTATTGGTTCTATTTTAAACTTCTGCTTTCCTTGTCAGGCCTTTAGCCTTGGCAGAAGCACACTTACACTTTTACATGCAAGGCCTGAGTATCCACAAGGTTACCAATACACCAGAGGCCCATGTGACATAGGTGCTCTGCTTTACAGAAAGTGCGCCCAGGGGAAGGTTCCTGGATACCTCCAAGGATCAACCCTACGCCCTTGAGCCACCACCACTTTAGCCCTGGAACCATTTGCCAATACATTATCCCCAAGTATTGGCTATGCAGGGAGTCATTGTTTGGACAGTCCCGCATATTATAGGTCTGGCTGCCTGTAGCCCCGCAGCAAAGTCACCTATTCATATGCATAGAACTCAGCACACACTATACAAGTTTTTTTTCTCTATTTGAACTCTTTACTTAATAAATGGTAACGGACCACATAATTGGGTATTAGGAAAATTATTTCAACAGTGAATAACATGAAACAGCTCCACACTTGTGGGGTAATAGTCCTTACATAGGGTGGAATGCTGAACTTTCATGAGATGATTGAAACCGGGCAGATTTGATGGACCGCTTGGTCTTTCTTCTATGTTTCTATAGTTCGTGGCTCTGTTCCTGCCCACCTTGGAGTTTTGGTTGACCCCTCCACCAATGCTGCATTCCCTACAAAGGAAATACAAAACAACAGAGAGAGAGAGAGAGAGAGTGGGACGCTTCCCCAATGGCTCTTCTCTGAAAGTGTTGGGTGGGCTAATTGTCCAAAGTTGATATTTTAATTATAAATTGAGCCAAGTGGGTCAAGTCAGCACCAGTCTTCTTTTGCCTCATTGTCGGCCAGAAAAAGGGACCCTGTGTGGCCCCGAAACGTTGGCTGTTTGACGCATGTGACGATTTAATAAAAAGTGCTTTACTTCTTGCACACATCATCGAGTGCTGGTGACTTCTATTATGGGCTGTATCTAACACGGCGCCGAATGTGTTGTCACTTCAAGCACCAACCTTTCATCCAAGGTCTGTATGCTGTATGGTGTGCTGGTGAATTCGTATTATCCATTACCTAGAGCAGTCTGACCATCCCACCAGCCATGTGCTGCCTGCATTGCACAGAGAAGCACAGAGACCCCCTGACGAGATGTCTGGGTCTAAAATAAAGTATTTCATGAAAATGGCGTTGTTTTTATTTAAGATGTCATTATCATGCTGATGAAGGGGGAATGACGAACCAAGGAAGGAAACATATAAGCATATTAAACTTCAGCTTTAGCTCTCCAATTCAAACACTGAAATTGTTCCTATTATTTTTTATAATACCTTTCACTATTTAAGTCTCACCTTGATTTACATTTACAATAATCAGGAAAATTGAATAAAAAATAAATCCTTCATTGGCTATGTTGATCGGGCTGCAGTATCGGCTTATAAAAATGACATTGAGCTAGCTAATAATATCTGTCCTGTGCCCAGAATGTTTTGGCTTATTGAGCACAGAAAATGATTCTGAATTTGGTCTGCAATCATTTTTTGTTTAACTGTGTTTTTATTCATTTAAAAAGATTGTTCGGACAAAGTCTCAATATTCCAGGAGTATATAAAATCAGAGTAATATGGAAGCCATTTGAACATGAAAAACATTTTAAATAGATATTAAAACTCAGTTTATTATTATTGTAGCTTGTCCTGCTAAAGTGTGTGTAATTCTTTTCTTTTCAGGTTTTGGATGAAATAGGGAAAGAATAAAACCCCTGTCAGGTTTCTATTGCTTTCAGTGCACCTTGTTCAATCACAGATTGCCTCGTATTATTTGATAAAAATACTATGCGTCATCTAAATGGGCGCCGTACTGAGCTAGTGACTATGTGTTTTAACAGCACAGACGAAGCTGCGGCTACTACAGTATATTACACAATCGCAGTGGCCCCACCAGCGATCATTTACTGTATACACCAATCAGCCATAAAATTATGACCACCCGC
This sequence comes from Nanorana parkeri, assembly GCF_000935625.1. Taxonomy (NCBI): domain Eukaryota; kingdom Metazoa; phylum Chordata; class Amphibia; order Anura; family Dicroglossidae; genus Nanorana; species Nanorana parkeri. Next base: position 928,601 of record NW_017306887.1, read on the forward strand.
CTAATATTGAGTAGTTTCAAAACTATTTTGGCAATGTGGCAATTATCCTGCTGAAAGAGACCACGGCAATCGGGGTATACTGTTTTCATGAAGGGGTGTACTTGGTTAAGCAACAATATTTAGGTTGGTGGTACATGTCAAAGTAACATCCACATGAGTGGCAGGACCCAAAGTTTTTCAGCACAACATTGCCAAAGCATCACACTGACTCCGCAGGCTTGCCTTCTTCCCATAATGCATCCTGGTGCCATCTCTTCCCCAGGTAAGTGACACGCAGGCATCCGGCCATTCATATGATGTCAAAGAAAATGGGATTCATCAGACCAGTCCTCCTCCTCTGTGGTTCACTTCTGAAGCTCACATGCCCATTGTAGACTTCGGATTGGGAGAACTCCCTGAATCAAATGCTTTGGAAACCTAATCCTAATAGGGGGGCTATATGTAGTGTTTATAGGTATTATAGACTAGATTTGGAATATGTGTACCAGTGGTCTACATGTTTCTCAAATGTATCCATTGCTGAGATTCTCCAAGCTCTTAGTAAAGCCCACTCATTAGAGAAATGGTATTAACAGCATATAATGGAGCTTATAACACTCCATATAGGTCTTGTTTTATGGGTCTTAGTAGTTGTTTGAAATGAGGGCAGGAGGCAGCAATGTTATGTTATTCTTTTTGGATTGATACTGTCCAGTATGCTCGGCAAAATTTGGTGAATTATTAACCTCTATTTGTAGTATGGGCGGTTTTTGGTATCTTGGATTCGCATCGAGTTAAAATTTCCCCGGGATGTAGAACGCTACTGGCTATGGTGAACAAAACGATTCTGCATTAATGAATACATCCTGATCTACCTTCTCTAACTCTTTTTGCGAGTAAGTTGATGCTTGTATCTCAAAATGACTGGACTGAGCCAATGCTCAATAAGGATACACAAATTCAAAATGATCTCCCTGATAAATATATCCAAATAGGAGAGGGTCCTCACTCCTTTTTTCTCCGTTGAGGTTGGTCACTGAAAAATATTTGTTTTTTCTTTTCTGTTATTGTATTCATTTGGGTAGTAAATATGGATGGTAGATGTATGTCCTGTAGTATACTGTAATATATTCATTTTTGTGACTTTTTTTTGGTTTTATATTGATTTTAGTCTTTAACCACTTGCTGACCGGTGTGTTTACACCCCCTTCCTGGCCAAGCCATTTTTCAGTATTCAGCTCTGTGGTACTTTGACAGACATTGATTCCGTCATGCAACACTGTACTGAAATTAATTTTATACCATTTTTTGAGGACAGATAGAGCTTTCTTTTGGTGGTATTTAATCACCACTACGGGTTTTAATTTTTTTTACTATATTAAGGAATAATTACCGTAAATGTAATTTCCCCTATATTAAATGTCAAGTCTTAAAATTGCGCGTGTGCGCGAAACCTCAAAAAATGACAATACCCAAAATTGCCCATAGGTGACGCTTTAAAAGCTTTTACCGCTCATCAGTTTAGTGTTATCAGTGATTGATGGCCCTGAAATGATTGCTCTCACTCCGACGTTTGCGGCGATTTGTAACATATGAAGCGCAATTGTAGTTTTCGCGAGCTGGCGCAGTGGGCGCATATTTACGTTTATATGTGCGTAAACGTGGGGGTGGGGGACTTAAACATTTTTGGAGGTTTTCTTTACCTTTTTTTATATGTGAATTTTATTTCTTTAAAAAAATGTTTTACACTTAGGGGTCTATTCACGAAGCTGCCGTAGGAACTAGCCTTAGCTTCGGCCGATCCTTCGGCTAGCTTCGGCCCCAGGACCCCTTCGGTGTATTCACAATAGCCCGTACAGCTCCCGATTATGGCTGAGCCGTGCTGAGATCCGAAGCTGGACGAGCGGCCGGCCATTGGCCGGCCGACAGCCTGCTTCTGACACTTGCAGTGAAATCAGCATCCCTGATTACCTGCTAACCAGGGACACTGATCTCCAAACAGCTATCTCTCCCTGGCGCCCCGGGAGTCTCCCGCTCCCTGCCGCCAAGGAGAGAAGCACTGCTGTGTCCTTTTTTTTCTTTATTCTGACACGATCGATGTCAGAATATAAAAAAAAAGTGGTGAATGGGAACCAACTTTGGGGGTCCACCGCTCAGCGGCCATTGGCACAGAGGTAGCCCCAGGTCTTCCCTATTGCCACCCCAAATTGCGTGTCCCTAGCCCCTTTACCTGGGGAGCAGCGATGGGTCAAAGTCGGGTCCCATCTCTCTGCTTCTCCGGCCAGCTCGTCCTGCAAGGTGAAATGTCAATTTGCATAGAGCGGGTGAGGGATGGGGACGTCCGTGAGAGAACCCAGTCCGAACATGTACGAGGGTGGTCGTGGATCTCGGGCTCGACTTAAGTGTTCTTGGCCAGCTCGTCCTGCGGAAACGACTTGGCACAGGTGTAGTGAAGGACCTCGAGAACGTGCCTGTGAAATATGGGAGCTGTAGCATGAAATCGGCCGGTGGGCTTCTCTCGGCTCCGCGGGAAAGCGTGCTGCTCCGCGGTGGTAGGTCCCAGCGCGGAGCCCTAGGGCTCGTTAGATAGAGGAGCCTGTGGGCTACAAGAGGATGCCCGTTGATCATAGCTCCTCGGCACGGTCCGGCCGCTGGAGCTCCGTACATCTTGTGCCCCTGCACGACCGCTTGGAAGTGGATTTTTCCCATTGAAAAGCATTGGGACATTACTATTGGCTATTTCAATTTGCAATAACCAATAGTAAACTAGCATTGTACCCGCCCTCTGCTGCAGATAAGATGCTGATCTCCCTCCCATCTTCCTCTTGACACCCTCCCGAACCGGTACTGGGCCGCAGATGGGGTAGCGGATCCCAGGATTGAAGGTGAGGGTGCAGGAGGGGGGGCAGCAACACTGCAGGAGGCGGAGAGGGGCAAGCAGCCACAACATACAAGTGATTGGTGGCTATAGAGCCGTTGATTGTTTGTATGTCAAACAAAGCGCGAGCAGAAAAAAAAATAGTCTAATTACGGCAACCTGCTAATGGGACTTTGCCATTGGAAGAATTCTCCAATTCAGCTCACTTTCCAGTTCAGCTATGTTGTCCTAGATTGTTCACTTCTCCTGCCTTCTCCAAACTCTTCACCCTTTTGTGAATAGCCCTGTAAATGTATGGGGTTTATGTGAAAGGCCAAGTGATAGTGTTTATATGGAAAACTCCTCATATCTGTTAATAATATCTGTTCATATAATTTGAATGCATTCTGTGGAAAATCATTAAATCTATTTTTTAATAGAACTTGTATAAGTACCTAAATCTGTCTTCATAATAGCCTCCTGTTTTCTTGGATACATTAGCAGTCTGTGCTGGCAGTGAACATTATTTCAGTGGGGGAGAGCATAAGGATGATCTCATGTGTGTGTTGATGCTTGTTCATCATCCAATCACAGGCAGCTGCAGATCCTGGATCAGGTTTTATTACAGTGTGGTTGGTTATCCTGTTTTCCCCTCTACTTGTGTGCTTGCTACCACTGCCACATTTACTCTCTCTGCTGCCTCAAGGCCAGGTTCCTCAATGGGCCTTCTTACCCGCCACCCACCCCATGGAGAATGGCAGACTTGCACGGTGCATACAAGTCATACAAGTGATCTCGGAGACATCGCCGAGATCACTTGTACAAAACAAGCGGCGGCTTCCCCGCAGTACATTTAGCTCCTATCCCATACAGCCAAGGAAGGTGCCATCTTAGCCTCTATTTGGATTGCAGTTGCCATGATGCTGCACATGTGATCAGCTATGACACCAGATGTTTAAGGGCTTGAAAGTTCGGTTCAGAGCTGAAAAAGGAATACTGGCAACTAGGGATGTCCCGATACCGATGCTAGCATCGGAATCGGGCCCGATACAGGGCATTTTGACAAGTACTTGTACTTGTCAAAATGCCCCGAAGCCTAAAACCTTGACAGTAACTGTTTAAAGAGACATTAAATTGGTGGGAAAAGTTAAATCTTAAAAAAGTATTCAAGTACCTGAACTATTAACAAAAATGTCTCTTATTTGTGTATCACTCGGCTGGAGATCCTCAAATCATCTCTGAATTGGTGCCGGCACTGTCCTTCCTTCTGGAGGGTGGCTACTTTTGTTCCCCATGGTCCCTGTGTGTGTTCTAAAGTAGTCACCGCTCCAAGCTCGCCTAGTGATAGACTACAATCTCATGTTTAGTTGACTAATTTGTATTGAGATTGTATTCCATCATGGGAGTGAGCTTGGAGTGGTGACTACTTTACAACACACACATGGACCATGGGGAACACAAGTAGCCCCCCTCCACAAGGAAGGACAGTGTCAGCCCCGATTCAGAGATGATTTGAGGATCTATAGGTGAGAGATACACAAATAAGATACAATTAATTGTTACTAGTCAAGGTTTTTGAATGTATTTTGAAGATTTAACTCCTGAGTTTAGTTTCACTTTAAAGATCGGGTTGTATTCAGACAAATGTATGACATTGTCACCATCTCTCCTCTATCAGTGTTTGTAGACGAGGGAGAAATTGGAGTCACCAGACAGAGAAGCAGCACAAAGATCTTTTCTTGTTTGCGAAGAATTACGCTATAATCTCTGTCCTGACAACACCTTTAACATTTCTTTGTCTTGATACAAAGGGTCTGTTTTTCCTTTTTATTTTAATGATCCGCAAAGCTGCTGTTCCGAGGTGTTCGACCTCATCAGTAAAGTCACATAGGAATACATTATTAATGGAATTATGATTTACTAATAGGACACTCCGGGGGGGATAGAGTGATTCAGCAGATGTTCCGTCCTTGATTTTATGTCACTTTCAACCTGACAATAGAAGAACATCAGGAGAAGGTAAACACAAAACCAGCCACTGGACTCCATGTACTTAACAATCAGCCGGAGAACAAAATTGCACGTTAATGGCGGCTGCAGGAGGGCTGTGTAGGGCTACATTGATACATTAATGCTCTAAAATACAAGTGTGGTTAGGTTAATAACACCAGGCATGTCCAAAAAAGACAGAACAAATAATAAAGAAAAACAGGAAAAGCTGTGTTCAGCACAACACTCCAGGAACCAGGACTATGGGGAAAATATAAAGAGTAATATATTTTTTTAAATATATACCTGTATTGTCCAAAAATCAATAAAAGGTAATGTATTGTGATTTGCTGTATTATTTTTGTGTTTTATTATAGTCTGGAGTAAAAACATAATTAACTTTTTTTAATTATGCAAATATGAAATATTGCAGATACACTATATTGCCAAAAGTATTGGGACGCCGCCCTTTACACGCACATGAACTTTAATGGCATCCCAGTCTTAGTCCGTAGGGTTCAATATTGAGTTGGCCCACCCGTTGAAGCTATAACAACTTCAACTCTTCTGGAAAGGCTGTCTACAAGGTTTAGAAGTGTGCCTATGGGAATGTTTGACCATTCTTTCAGAAGTGCATTTGTTAGGTCAAGGTACTGATGTGAGACGAGAAGGCCGGGCTCGCAGCCTCCACTCTAATTCATCCCAAAGGTGTTCTATCGGGTTGAGGTCAGGACTCTGTGCAGACCAGTCGGGTTCCTCCACCCCAAACTCGCTCATCCATGACTTTATGGACCTTGCTTTGTGCACTGGTGCGCAGTCATGTTGGAACAGGAAGGGGCCATCCCCAAACTGTTCCCACAAAGTTGGGAGCATGAAATTGTCCAAAATGTCTTGGTATGCTGAGGCCATAAGAGTTCCCTTCACTGGAACGAAGGTGCCAAGCCCAACCCCTGAAAAACAACCCCACACCATAATCCCCCCTCCATCAAACTTTACACTTGGCACAATGCAGTCAGGCAAGTACCGTTCTCCTGGCAACCACCAAACCCAGACACGTCCATCGGATTGCCAGACAAAGAATCGTGATTCGTCACTACAGAGAACATGTCTCCACTTCTCTAGAGTCCAGTGGCGGCGTGCTTTACACCACTGCATCCAACGCTTTGCATTGCACTTGGTGATGTAAGGCTTGGATGCTGTAACGGTCAGGCCCAGGTGGGTATGCTGGATCTCAGCTGCGGAATCAGCGGGATGCTCGTTTGTGTCAGCTCAGGTCAAGGGTTCCCTGTCGCACTCTGTATGGTTAGGAGTGATGACGGAACCCTCTAAAACATCATATGCCAACAACAAGATAATCAATATAGCAGTGGATGTGGTTTAAGTTTGAGCAACTCTGACTATAAAGGTAAGGCGAGGTGCAAATATTGTCCGATGTATGCGGCCAACCTATATGGGACAAGAGTCCTAGTGGTGACAACGTGGTCACTTCTGATACGGCTATCATACAATTATAGTGTACACCAGGCTTGTATGCAATGCGTGGTTTAGGATATCACAACAGAATTCAAGGAAATCAAAGCAGTCCATTCACAAGCTATGGCACTGTGCCTTTAAAGAGTCACAGACTTGAGTACCAGAGTGCATGTACAGTAGTTTGGCTAATATGCAGATTAGCAGAGTATATAACAGTTAGTATTGGAGAGCCCCAGGTGAGGCAAGGTTACTTGCGGTTTGTAATGGGTTAAGTCCAATTGCTGGTATCAGGCTCACTGCTCCAGGAAGATGCAGGACAGAATCCCTGTGGCAATCCAGGAGAGACAACAGGGTCCAGCTGAAGGATTCAGGAAGGCAGTGGGTTGCAGGGAACGTATCCCTGTGAAAGCACCTGAGAGGAAGCAGCTCCACATGTAGGGCGCTTCTCTGTGGCCACAGGGGACCGGTTCCGGCAGTGCTATGACGCTAGAGAGGTACACTGGCTCGACTTTCACAACACTAGAACGCCAAGCTAGTGGAACCCACGTCACCTTATGACGAGGAGGAGGAGAACGTGAGGGGGGAGGAGGCGGGAGCGCCGAAGGACGCCTCGGTCCCCTAGCGACGGCACGCCGCTGGTTAGAGAGGCCGGAGGGATGTGGACGGCCGGATCTATTACGGCCATGGACACCCATTCCATGAAGCTCTCTACGCACTGTTGTTGTGCCAATCTGAAGGTCACACGAAGTTTGGAGGTCTGTAGCTATTCACAGTGCTCTGTTATTTTGTTTCATTGGTGCACCATGTATTAAATGCTTATTTAAAAAAAAGAAACAAAGGTGTTGTATATACTCTATGGCCAAACATTTGTGGACACCTGGCCATCATGCCTAAAATATATGGCCAAAAGTAGGGAATACTACAATATACAAATACATTTTTAGACAGTTATGCACTTTTAACATAGTGATGACAGTTTTTGGAAGGCCCTCTCCTGTTCTTCCATGAGCTAAGCACAAAGCCAGCTCCATTAAGACATGATATGATGCCATCGGTTTGGTGGGTGACATTTGTGTAGGCGGTAATTATGATATTGCAAGGTGTCGTGGGGAGCTATCGTGGATACTAACTCTGATATTTTGGCCAGACGGTCTAGGCTGTCTGTAGCTGATTTTGTGATATCTCACCTGTTTAAGAATTTTGGGTCTGGGTCAAATCATTGACCTGTTGGGTCTGCTCTACCTTCCATGTGTCCCCCCTTGGGCTGCATTGATGATGTGTGTTTTTGGTGTGGTTCAGGTGCATGGCTCTTCTGGTCTACTCATCTGAAAAAAATTAGAGCACCTCCTTCTCTTCTTGAGAAAGCTTACAGTGAAACACGTCGAAGATCTGGGTCACCCTCACTGGAGGAATCACAATCTTTTAAGTGTTGATATGTTTTGTGACAATCTATATAGATTTGTGATTTATTAAGTCTCTTCTTCCCCTGTGAGGGGCCCGGGAGGTTACTGGTCATGCTATGTAAGGAATGTACAAACACCTTAATCATGTACAATTTGTAGCAGATGTTTCTGCAGCATTTTAAAATGTTTTTTAACTTTGGAATTATAAAATATTACATTTTACAACTGTGTGGTCTGGTGACTTCAAAAAAACCCTCTATATTCTTTTTGTGTGCTATTATATGTACTGGGGTTTGGCACTGTAGCCATAAGACATGGTATGAGAAGTTTTATTTGGAGGAACATAGGCTTCCTGTACAGAACCCTGACCTCAACCCTACTTGACACCTCTGGAATGGATTGAAATACGGATTGTGAGCCAGGCCTTCTCATCCAACATTAGTACCTTACCTCACAAATGCTCAGTTGGGTGAAAGGACACACATTTCCACAGACACACTGCCAAATCTTCTGGAAAGGTCTTCTCAGAAGAATGGAGTCTGTTATAACTGTAAAAAGGGGCAAGTCCATATTAATGTCCGAGGTTTTGGACTGGGATGTCCAACAAGCTTACATAGGTGCAATGACAAGGTGTCCATAAACTTTTAGCTATATACTGTAGCTATCTAATTTGCATCATAACTGTAGCCCCCATCACCTTTTGTGAGGTGGCTACTAGAAATGTACTGATTGCCAGGGCTGTAGTTAGCCTGGCTGGATTATAGTTGGCATTTATCTTAATAATTCCAGGTGTCTGGCATTGATTGCACCTACCTGGGTGGAGTGGCACTCTGCTGTATTGTGGGACAGCCAATGAGAGATACTGTGAGTGTATGTACAGTACAGCAGCCAATCACTGGGTTTCTCTCAACCAGTGGTGCATGCCGGTATAGGGTACATATACTGGAGGGAATTGCCATGTGCTGAGTCCAGTTTAGTTGTGTGCCAGCCATGGACTAGTCCAGGTTGTGGCTGTTCAGCCACCCCCCAAGTATGCAGGAGGCCTGTGCTGTTGTCAGAGGAGGAGAACCAGGAAAGATGATGGGTGCTGGAAAAGCCTGGAACATGGAGCACCTCAGGAGCAAGTCTGGTGTATCTCCTGCTGAGGATCTGTGCTCATCCCTGCTCATCTACTGCTCAAATTCCTATTCAATGTGCTACAAATGGATCTACACTGAGATGCTAAAAAGGCCTGGTGAGTCCAGAGTTTATGTCTGTTATACCCTGGATGTCTAGGACCCCTATACCCTCTCTCCCCAGTATAAAGATGTTAATAAAAGTTATTCAGCATTATACTACTGGAGTCTATATCAGCTTTGTGGGCACTAGAAGAAGGGCAGTTAAATGCTAATGAGCAACTGAAGATCAAATCCCTTAGACAACTAGTGATGACTCGGGTTATTCTGGCGGCTCCTTCAGGGGTGAGCGCTACATAACAAATTCCCCTTTGCAAATAAAAGTTCCCAATTTCAAAACCATGTCCATTTTTTTTTAGCTAGACTGGAAGTTTTCTTTAATAGATCATAAAAGAGTGAAAGGAAAAGTATGGAAAGACTTTGGGGTAACTCTATATCAGGATATTCTGAGAACTCTGCAAGATAAAATTGGTACATGATACTATTTACAATTCTGCATTTGTTCCATTACACTTCCCTCTATAAAGCCCTCGGGCTCACCCTCACTTTTGCAGCTACTAAGCAGAACAATGCTGATTCATTTGTATAAAACAAACTTAGTTTTTGCAGAGGGAAAGTAGAACAAATCTTGTTCAAAAAGATGAAGCAAACCCAAGCCTGAATGAAGCCAGTGAATCAGGACGTGGATGTGTGATAATATTATGATAATTATAATATGAAAGGAAACTTTTCCTGAGAGAATTCATAGAAGCTGCCATTGTTGACTGCTAATTCTGAACTGCCAGCTGCCAATCCAATTGCTTTAATATGCACTATGCCAGAACACATAATGAGTATTGAAGTATTGCAAATTTGCTTGGTGGTGGGGACACAATGGGGGCTTCACCTGCCATAGTGATGTTCTGGGCTTTTGGTGTGTGCCTGTGTCTTTCAGGAGGAATGGGCTACCTCAAGGCATACCTGCATTCTAGGGATGCACCGATACCGATACTAGTATCGATATCGGTACCGATTCCGAGTATTTGAGCGAGTACTCGTACTCGCACAAATGCTCCGATGCCTAGCACAAGTACTTCCGGTATCAGGAAGCCGGGCCGCGCATCATTACACGCTGCCCGGTTTCCCGGGAAGCGGCTCCATGCTCTCTCGTCACTTGTGATGGGAGAGCATGGAGCCGACTTCCCGGCCAATCAGGAAGCCGGGCAGAGTGTAATGACGCGCTGCCCGGCTTCTTGATTGGTCGGGAAGCTGGCCAATCAGGAAGCTGGCCTCATGAGGTAAGGTTTCCTTACCTTAGTATGTGCAGCCTGTTACCCCCGGGGGCCTCTCCAACGAAAACGCAGCCTTCCTCCGGTACCCAGCCGGAGTCGTCTGGCTGGCTAATCAGGAACCGGGCGCCGTGTAGTGACGCGACACCCTGCTTTCTGATTGGCCGGGAAGCTGGCTTCATGCTCCCTCGTCTCATGACGAGGGAGCATGGAGCCGGCCACCTGGCCAATCAGAAAGCCTGGTTTCGCATCATTACACGGCGTCCGGCTTCCTGATTGGCCAGCCAGACAACTCCGTCTGAGTACCGGAGGAAGGCCGCGTTCTCGCTGGAGAGGCCCCGGGGGTGACAGGCTGCACATACTGAGGTAAGAGGGGACTTTCTTGTTAATCTGGAAGCCGGGTGGCAAGTCTTTACACGGTGCCCGGCTTCCCGGCTAATCAGGAAGCCATGTGGCGAGTCATTACACATCATCTGGCTTCCTGAATGGGACTTCCGTTACTCAGTAATTGGTATCGGCGAGTACCGAAAAAAAATTATCGGTACTCGTACTCGGTACCAAAATACCGGTATCGGTGCATCCCTACTGCATTCAATTCATCCTTTGCTACATGTGCTAGTTAGGACCACACTACACAGAGGGGCCCTGTCGAGGAAGTGCGGCTTTCACATATTTTGCAAAAGTTGTGCAACTAAAATCTCTGTTTTAACACTAATTGTTAGACAGTGTAATTTTTTTTTTGCAGGCTAGCTCGCGAGTGCCCTGGGAAATGTTTGTGTTTGTATTGCAAATAAACTGCATTTTATTTGCAATACATCTCTGAAATTACTGGACCCATGTTGATTTATGGGGAATTGGACTTGTAATTTAAATCAGATTACTCCAGATCTGGCATGATCAGGTGCGGCGAAACAGAACTCTGATCTGTTTGTTTCTCCGGACCTGGCCAGAGCCCGGGGCTAACTGGGTGTCAACAGATGCCTGCTGCCGATAGAATAACATTGGGCTTCCAATCAGGTCTGCCTGAAAAACTGACAGGCGGACCTGATCGGACCACCCATGTCAAAGGGCTCTAACTTGGTCAATGAATTTTCACCAGGCTACTGAATAAACAATGAAGGAAAAGCTGCACACTGACAAGTTTTTCCCTTCTTCGGGCACTTGTAACATTTGTATTTTGAAATTTTTAAATAAATATACAACATGGTTAAACTGTGCTTTTTCAATATGAGCTTTGACAGATTGTAATCAGGGATGACTGATGCCAAAGTTTAACATTGCATCTGGTATAAAGAGTAGAGTTAAGGACAAACACCATAGCTAGATATGAAAATCTGTTTTTCTGACTCTGCTCCATCTTGGATCCCAGTAATCTCCCATCTCCATATATAACTGGCACTACTGATAACCATTTGACATTCACCTCTACTACATTATGTGAATTAAAATTAGGAATGCCTTTCTGTTCATTTCCCATCTGTGTTTAATGGCAGATATTCCTCAATTCATATAAAATAAAAATGTGTGTAAATCTGATTGCAATTCAGCCCGACAGCTGTACTACATAATAGCATCTGAAATGGAGTCATTGTACGAGAAATGTGAAATATATCACGGTCTAGCCATATAAACCGTGAATTCCATTCTGTAAAATTGTCTTTTTCTATCCAGATCAGAAACAACGCTCCTCTGTTGTTTACCCTGCTCGGAATTAAGTGAGATTAAATGGAATACAATATGTGTGCAGGATTTACAAGCTAATTGTAGATCTGTGCTTTATTTTAGGATAAAGAGACTGGCTAGCCTCAAAGTGCATCATTCTGAAAAGAAAAAAGAGTTGAAGTGGAGACTATTTAGATTTAAAACTGCATTTTAGAATTGAAGAGTTATTCATTGTAAGAGTTTGGTTGGCTATATTTTGCCCAGTTGGCTCCCACGTCACTATGTCTTTTCAACAACAGCTGGAGTTCCACTGTAAAGTCCATTGCAATCATTAGGCAAGAATGGAGCTGCATAGAGCTTTCCTAGGTAGCACCAAGTCCCAAAATTAGCAAATCGTCATGTTTAAGGTATGCCGGGGCCCTATGACATTCGAATGCATACAATGTTTTAGGCAGGGTATACCTCTAAAGTTTATTGTATTCCCATTGCACTCATGAGATTTAACATGTTCAAACCAGGGCGGCATGCATAGCGAGGACAGCACCAAGCCCCAAAATTTACAAATCATGATAATTTTTTCATTATAATGTCTCCCTCTTCTGACCATCTCTACAGATTTGTGGCTAAATTAAGAAAATTAACTATAGGGGTGAAGGGGAAGGTAAGGTGAGTCAGAAGGTTCTTTATTGTTCAGAAAACATTAAACCACCCATCCTTTCTCTTGTTTGGTGGTCCGTATAGTTAGAATAAGACTCTGCTGCAAAGACGACCCAATGCTACCTCCAATAGCACATTTTACTATCAAGTAATACAAGGGCAAAGGCTCATCATAAGGGGTGTCATCATTTGGTAGTGCCTAATAACATCATAAGGTTCACATCCACAACCACAGCACATCTTCAGGGCTCATGGCAACCGGGGACTTATGTGAACAATGACCTCTGCAGGGCTACAGGATCCACCAGGGATGGCTGCTCTCTTTACAGAGTACGGGACCTCTTCCGAACAACATGCCAAAACAAAAGTAGAAAAGCGCCTTCCCAGATAGCAAGGATAACTTGCTACAAACTTGTGGCGGGGTGAAATTGTAATTTTGTTAACTTGCTGCACATATTCCTGGCAAGTTGTAGACTTGCAGAACACTCGCAGCACAAGTTCTAGTTGACACTTTTTGAACTTGTAGCAAATTTGCTTGGCAAGTCTACAGCAGGAGTCCTGCAGGTCTTAGCAAGAGCTCTGCAAGCTCGCTGGTCTGGAGACTTGCAATGCAGACTTGCTGTAACTGTGCAACAAAATTGTGAAGCTTGGCAAGTCTGTCATAGATTAGCAAGTCATTTTCAAACTTGCAGCACAATTTCTTGCTATCTGGGTTCCCCTTGTGTGATATTATTTCATAAGACAAAACCTTTATTAAAATAGCATAATTCTACTCACATTTGCCATAAAACAATGTGCATCAATACAGCAAAGGTTGATATTCATGGTACAGCATCGCTGCTGAGTCTGTGGTAACACTTTGGCTGATGTGTTTCCGGGGTCACGCCCCTTTCCTCAGAGCCAATCAGCCACTACTACTGGCCGGGAAAGGTGTGGGCCACAGACAGTCAGGCTGGTGTGGAAAGAGCTAGATGAAACCTGGTGACAAATGTGAGGAATTAGAATTATTATTATTATTATACAGGATTTATATAGTGCCTATAGTTTGTGCATCGCTTTGCAACATACGGGGAGACAGTACAATAACAATACAATATCATACAAAAGGATTAGATAACCCTTCTCCTGAAAGCTTACAATCTAGAAGGAGGGGCAAGTGATACAGACGGTAATAACTGTGAGGGATGAGTTGATTGAAGGGGTAGATGTACAGTTTCTAAAGAGGAGGTGGAATAAGCTTCCTTAAAGTGATGCTTTTTTAGGGATTGCCTAAAGGCAGACAGAGTAGGAGATAGCCAGATAGATTGGGGTTGGGAGTTCCAGAGGATGGAAGAGACTCTGGAGAAGTCCTGAAGGGGAGGAGGTGATGCAGGAGGTCTTCATGCAGTGTGGTTTGTTTTATTTTCCTGTAGTATGCCAAAAAATTTTTTAGGTTATGTGTAAAATAAATGTTTGTGATATATTGGAGTGGGCCTGTGCATTCCTGCCTATCCCTAAATGAAAGTCAGGGAAAACTGTACTGTTACATAAAGCCCACGTTTAAAAAGAAAAAAAAAATCCTTAGTTTATTTAAGTGATTTTTGTACTTGATGACATTTCATCAATTTCTCATTTATCATTCTGTACAAGTATTTGTCTCTTGATTTTTGGAAGCACATTGCATATGTTAATGATTCTGCTGATTGTGCATTCTCCCATTCTGGTTTTGGCTGTATTAGGGATTCTATTAGCCGGCAGGTTTGTAATGCTCCAAGAATATACTGAAAGCCTAGAGGGAGAAGATGCAGGGAGGCGTAATGAAGCTGCAGATAACCAAAAAGCAAACCACTGCATGGCAGTCATTTTTAGCAAAAGACATATAGGCAAATATTCCTGAATTTGTTTATTGATCACTATGGGGAAGATATAAAAAGCTTGCATTCATACACACAGAAACTACTTTTGCCTCATATGCACACTGAAAACTGATACACTATATGGTTTGTGGACATCCAACATCTGGCATCAAACCCATATAAGGTTGTTCCTGTTCCAGAACCACTGGCATTAATATGGAGCTTCTCTACTTTGCAGCCTCCACTCCTTGTGGAAGGCTTCTCGCAAGTCTTTTGGTGTGTCCATGGGAATTTGTGCCTATTCAGCCAAAAGAACATTTATAAAGTCAGGTACTGATGTTGGATGAGAAGACCTGGCTTGCAATCAGCATCTGGATTCATCACAATGGAGTGTTTAGTAGGGTTGAGGTCAGGGCTTAGTGCAGACAATTAGAGTTCCTCCACACCAAACTCATCAAACCATGTCTTTATGGAACTGGCTTTCCGCAGTCATGCTGGAACAGAAGGACCTTCCTTAAACTGGTTAAAAAATACACAATTGTCTAAAATGTTTTTGTGTGCTTCAACAATTACAATACTCTTCAGTTGAAAAAATGGAATTCAATCATCTGGAGGGGTTTCCATGTACTTTTTGGCAATATTGTAGATTATAGGTAGTTTTATCCATCGTGCTGGTGCTGCCCCTTCCACCCTGGAGTCTGTTCTTACAGGATACATTTGGGAAACTTGTAAATGATATGTCTTACCTATCTTGTTTTGTCTGACTAATGTGTTAGCATAACAGCTAGGCAACTAACATTTTCACAAACAGGTTAGCAATGGGGGAGGGGGAGCACCATATTACCCTTCTGAAACATTTTCTATTAAAAAAAAACCTACAAGCAGAACGAGATCCCCTTAATTATGGCTGCAGCCAATGAACAGAAACTGGAACTTAATGTAGAACTTTGCTCAAATGAAAAACAATTATTGGCTTGTTTATTGCAAAAGAGACTTACTATATCTCTTCTGAAATAAAATCTTCTTAACTTCTTGCTGGCATTCTCCTCTAGACTGTACACTGAACTACGCAGCTCATGGTATGGAGTTACATTAGTTACATGGCACATGAAGTAGATTATCCTAAGCTTGCCAACCAAAAACCTGAAAGGACACCAGGCAAAGGTATCCTCACCAGAAGGGGAGCTCACAGATGTTGCATCCCTTCACCAGAGGTATAAAGAGCTTACTTAATGTGACATTAAAGTCAAAATAGTTTTTCCCTTCCCCCAATGTTAATGTCAGCACTTACCTTAAATGATGTTTCTTAATCCGATCTTCTTCTTCTTTCTTGTCCTTTTCATATGTCCCTCCAGGGCTGTGGCGGGTCTCCTATCCAGCGCTAACTCCTCTGGGCTTGCTGGCATTTCCTGTCCCACGGTGTCTGACTTACCTTGTGTCTCTCCTCGCGTCCCTGCCAAAAATGTGATCTGCGCATGCGCCCACCCCAAGATGCTTTGCGACCGCCCAAGATTTTTCAAATTTTCGGACGGGAGCGCGCGGGGAAGACACGGGTAAGTATTAACCCTTTTCAAATCATTTTTTTGACACTTTTTGCATATATCTACTGCTTTGCTAGCCTTCTATATATGCGAAAAACACCCAAGGCTTTAATCATGCTTTAAGTTCCACTTTAAAGCAACCCTTGTCAATATAGGACATAGGTGCCAGCAACAGAAATCACAGCAGGCAGCGAGAGAGTAGGCATTGACAAACCTGGAGTTGTTGGATATTTGCAGTGGCTGGAGATCATCATTACAACAACGTTTTAAAACACGGACTACTGGATACTAGGCATACGTGATATCCTTTCTTGAGGTGACTTTACTTACCTTCTGTCATTAGTCATTAGTCACAAGTGAACAAATTTTCGTGTCTGAAGATATAAGTAGTCAGTGTTTGACTGAACTCTCAAGCATCTCTCTGAATCTGATAAATCACTTTTGGGTGTACATTTTAGTCAACTTAATAAATGTCCTCAATGTTCCAATAAAATTGTAATAGGCCTTAGATATATTTTTTTCTTCCAAGTCATTAGTATAGTCATTTTGCAAAATATTATTAAGACAGTTTTACAGGTTAGGAATCAGGCAGTTATTTTAGGATCTTTGGTTCTTTTCCAGGCAAGTAATTTTGATGAGTATAGTAAGGTCACCTACGGCTTAGAGACTCAAGGTTTTATGCATAGAATGCTTTACATTTTCACATGGCCAGCACAATATTATTAGTTTAGTGAAGGATATTAGAACTTAAAGGGTCAGTTCATCCAAAACTAATATTTCAAAACATGATGGAATGTGAAGAACAGTACAGCATGTGAAACAAACTGCAAACACATTCATCATTTTACACAGTACAAAAGCAAAAATTTCCCAGCACACTAAGGTCCCTTTCACTTGGCCGGTCCGATCTCTCTGACAATGCAAGTCTATGGACAGCTGTGTGTAACGGACCAGCGTCCATTTACACCCAGTTACCCCCACCTTTGGCCGCGTCTGCAGAAACAGACAGATCAGAGATCCATTTAGCTGAACTGGATCGTGGATAATCTAATGTAAACTAACGTTTTTTCTCAGCCCATGTGATAAGAGCCTTACCAGCCAGCCTGCAAAAAAAAAACTAAACAAACTACACTGTCTAAGTATTAGGGTTAAAAACAGAGGTTTTAGTTACACAACTAAAATATGTAGAAGCCACACTGCCTCATTAAGGTTCCCCTGTGCAGTGTTGGCCTAACTCTAGTTAATGAGAGCCTCCATCTTGGAGCATATACAGCAAAGGATACATTGGGTGCAGGTTCACCAGGAGGCAGCCCATTCCTCCTTAAAGGCATAAAGACACACCAGAAACGCCGCACATCACAATGGCAGCTAAAGCCCCCGGGGTGTCCCCACACAAAATCCAACCAGTGAAACAAATGATAGATTAGAGATCAGAGTTAGGGACACAGTACACAGAGGGGCCTTGATGAGGCAGTGTGGTTTCCAATAATTTAGCAAAAGTTGTGCACCTAAAACCTGTTTTTAGCCCTAACAGTTGTAATTTTGTGATTTCAGTGTAATTTGTTTTCATTTAAAGGCTAGCTGGTAGGTGTGCTGGAAAATGTTTGCTTTTGAACAGTACAGCATGGCACACTGGCAAGGTAAGACAGAAGCAATGCAGGTTAGGATGCTAGAAAGGGAGAACAGGAGCTGTACAATGTAGGATTCTAGGAAGGGAGGACAGAAGCAATGCAGCGTGAGATGCTGTAAAAAGTGAACAGGAGCAGTGAAGGAAGAGATGCTGAAAAGGGAGGACAGATATTATACTGAAAAGATAGGTATGTACAAGTCTTTCCCCCCACCCAAGGGGAACTGTGAAGCATTGGCATGATTAACAAAACATAACAGAACCATTAACAGAGGACTTCACCCAATAAAGATGTCATCCCAAGTATGTTGGAATGGGCAAGGCCATAGCCTTATTAGATTAATAAGACTGCAGAATTATTCTACCATGACAGAAAACAACAGTATTGTATTTTGAGCAAATGAGCTGCACCAGAATACAGTTGCCGGCAGGGTAAAAGCTATAGCAATAAACAAATAAGTTGGGTGGATGGTAAATTTGAATGACTTGAAGAACACCCCAACTATACTTAAGTAGGTACCTAATGCTATTCCTCAGGCAGGAATGAGCAATAACCCCACATCTTCCACCTGCTTTAACTTAAATTATAAATCCAATGAACTGAGAATGCTTCTCCCATACATGCTATGCTCCCTTCAGTTAGGGCCCATTTGCACTACAGCTCAAGGATCTCTTCAAGAAGAAAAACTATTTTTTAAGAAAATAAACCTGTAATGAAGTCAAACATTTTAAACTTAGCACAGCAAGTGCCACAAGGTGCCAGGACAAACCTTTACCTTTACATGGTTAAGATAGTACTGTAGAAGCATCTATGTCACTTTTAGATAATGTTTTTCTAGAAGTATCAGTGTATTTTTGTAGCTGAGTGGAGCAACTCTAAATCATTTATGAACTGGAGCAGTAGTTGTGGAGCAGTGGAGTCTTGGAGAAGCTCTGGTGATAGGGCTGAGGTTTGTGGAGCTGATGGTTTGCTTAGGATCCAAAACAAGCCTGCAACTGGAGCTCAACTCCTGGGGCTGATAAAATGGAGAACTGCCAACTCCAGCACAGGGCCAGGAGGAGGACAAACCACAAATGCCGCATCTTAAAGGAGAACTATGAGATGAGTGATTTCCACTCACCTCATAGTTCTAGCCGACCTGTGACAATGAGACTGTCACAGGTCGGCTCAGTAGATCGGGAGGTGAGCGAACACATACCAGGTTCCCTCACCTCTCGATCCTGTCACGGCTCTCTGCCGTGACAGGGGGAGGGGCTGGATTCCCCTCTCCCCGCTCCGATCTGCCAGCGCTGACTGGCAGAACGGACGGGGGAGGGGGCGGGTACAGCTGGCTCTGCCTCTAGATAGGCAGAGCCAGCTGTCACTCACGCAGCAGTTACAACCATCTCTCCAACAGTACGTGTGGGAACGTGGCAGCGGCAGTGCGGCATCTCACCGACTTCATCTTGCATGCTGTACTTTACTTCGTTCTCCGCTACTATTCTCGGTAAGTACTGTATTTACAGATTTACAGTACACTGTACAGTACTGTACATCTCCAACACTACAGTACATACTGTACTTATACAGTACAGTAAACAGTTCCTCGATTAACGACCAATTTGTTTAACGACCTAGTAATAGAACGGAACTCGGTTGTTAAGTGGGGAATAGCTGTATATTGTCTTCACCAAATTCCAGTGCCATCACTTGCCCAATGTATAAAATCATCTCAATAACATACCATAAAGTATATAGTGATTCAGCAACTGTAAAAGTAACTTTCAGAATTAGTTAGTGTTACTTTCTTTTACTCCAGACAGAAGATTATATAAATCATTCATCTATTAAATAAATTGCCAATTATTTTCTGTTTATTTGTGTATTATCTCTGCTCCAGGCGGGCTTCACCATATAACATCTACATAGCTGACAAAATTATCTAGCGGTGGAGAATTGAGTTAATAAATTTAAGCTAAAAAGTGATATGACATTTATGATGCATATATAACATACGTGTCTTTAAATTACTTCTTGGGGAATAATATGTAGGGTAACAGATAATTAAATATATAAAAAAATATATGTTTACCTCAAATATTAAAGCAAACTTGTCCTTACCAAAACCATCAACGTGGCTGTCCATAGTGTCACACACCAAAGTTTTCATATTTTATTAAATGTTCATCAGCCATTGTACAGAGCCCCAGTTTTGAGATGACTGAGTAATAGAAAATGCACTCTGATTGGGATTTGACTAAGTTGTGTCCTGTGCTCCCTTCTCAAAGCAAAAATGTGATTTGCCCTGCGCATTTGTAAACTGGTAAAAAGTGATAGAAAGGACCACTTACGACTCCTCTAGGGGAGTGCGCAGCGTAACAGCAAAAAGTTTTTCTGGCACACTCACAAGCTAGCATGTAAAAAAACTTGTCTCACACTAAGGTTAAAAACAGAGGTTTGGATACAAGTCTTCTGCAGAAAATGTGAAAGCCACACACCTCTTATAGTGCGTGCCTAACTCTAAACTATCAGAGTCTCCATCTTGGAGCACATGGGGCAGAAGATAAAATTGGGTGCAGGTTTGTCAGGAGGAAGCCCAACCCCCCTTAAAGGCATAGCGACGCACAAGGGATCCCACACATCCCAACGGCAGCTGAGACCCCCCATCACTGCACCAAATCAGTCAAGCAAAACAGATGACAAACGCACTCATCAATACTCTGATAGTTTGGAGTTAGGACCGCACTATAAGAGGTGCCTTGGCGCGGCTGTGCGGCTTTCACATTTTCTGCAGAAGACGTGTATCCAAATCTCTGTTTTTAACCTTAGTGTGAGACAAGTTTTTTTACATGCTGGCTTGTGAGTGTGCCAGGAAAACTTTTTGCTGTTTTACTGTTTAAAGCCCATTCCGTGTGCACCTTGCTGTAAAGCTGGTGACGAATTGATGAGTGCGTTTGTCATCGGATGTGATCCCTGTACAATCGTCAATGCTAAAGCCTGATGAAGGGACCCTGTGCGGTCCCGAAAGCGCTTGTTTGGTCATATGACAAAAAACTTCAATAAATGAAGCTTTTGCTATCTTAAAAGGATTGGTGTGCTGGTGACATTTCTACAATTTTGATAATCCAAATCAGACCCATATCCCAGATAGGGGTCTGCTATGGATTTTAAGGGAAAAACACCACGCAAAAACAGAAAAAATTGGGCTCCCCCTTCACATCAGAGTCCCCCATTCAAATCAGGATCGCCCTTTCAAATCAGAAGCCCTCTTCACTTCAGGAGCCCGCTTTTCACATTAGATCCCCTCTTTTATATCAGGAGTAGAGCTGTGGCAGCATGGCAGAGAGTGGGAGGAGGTATAAATCCTCCTGGATGGAGGAGAACTATCATCCCTTTCTAAATGGATCCCACCCTCCCTGGAATAGCACCATTCATTTCCATGGTGCTGGTAAACATTTTGAGGCACCCCCGAAAAAGCCATGAAGTGCCATGGCTGAGAAAGGCTTCACTTTGTCACTACACCTCTGCAGTAGTCACATAGCGGCCAGCAGGTGAAACCACAGCACGTGGCATGGAGTGCAGGAACCCAACATACCTTGAAATGTGTTGTATGATTAAGATTCCTCTTTTTAAGAGATCAAAAATTGAACTGGTGAGTCTTATTTTAATTTTTTTTACAGGCTGCTTTTAATTTTTGTTAAAAACTTACGCTGACTTGCCAACATCAAAAAAGTCCTGCAGACCCGTCTGATACTGACAAACTCCCACGGCAAAATTACAGGTCTGGGCTGAATGAAAGAACAAATGGGCGGGGTGACTCGCTCCACCCATTTGTTTTCATTCCATGAAAGCTTTAGGTCCTCAATTTGCATGTAAACAAATGGGCGGATGTAAGGAGACTCGCCTTCGTTCAGATCTGAGGGACATATTTGCTCCGCCCACCATTTCCACATCACTTGTATACACTCAGGAGGGAAACGGGTTTGACGCCTACGATAAAACACTTAGTTCATCACAGAATATAGCCAAGTGGCTGAAAGAACCCGGGATACAACAAAGGCTTAGTCTACTTAATGCGAATAAAGCAGTGGGACCGGATAATCTGCACCCCAAGATACTTAAGGAACTAAGCGCGGTTTTAACAAGACCATTATTCATCATTTGTAAGGACTCTCTAATGACTGGTAGAGTTCCTAGTGACTGGCGGAGGGCTACGGTAGTTCTAATTTTCAAAAAGGGGGCAAGATGCCAACCTGGGAATTACAGACCAGTTAGTCTTACATCGGTAGTGTGCAAACTGCTAGAGGGAATGATTAAGGATGTCTCCACCTACCGCTGACGGGCTGTCGGCATAAGAAGACGGGGAGTTCAGTTGCTCAATGTCTCACTATTGTTGTGGATGCTGAGAAATTGGCCTCCACAGGTCGGGACTCTCTCTCTCCCTGTGACTCTCAGGAAGGAGCAGGACAACCTCTTCCTGTTCCTGACGTTCTCATAGTCAGGCTGCTGCACACCTTGCTCTCCCTCACCTGAAGGTTACCAGTGCAATCCGCAGTTAGCAGCACATCCATTCCTTGGACTTTGTATCTACTGAGCAGCTTTATGAGAATTTACAACAGGAAAACTACACATCTCTTCAGCCTTAAACAACCGCAAGTAACCTTATACCTGTTTAAATGCAAACCATCTGCTGTTACTCTGCACCGTATTTTGATACATGACCATGCACCTACAAATGCTTGTACAAGTGCTGATAGATAGCTTGTCTAAAAGTTCCAACTACCTCGCTAATGGATAAACACATTTCAGTTTTCCTTTTGTACCACTTCCCACAACCTTGTGCATATTGAATCTATCCCTACACCTTGTGTATTGTTTCCACATAAACCTCCAACAGTGTATGATGTAGCCAGGCCCTGCTTATACCTCTCTAATCATTAGATTTAATGTTGCAGGACTGAAAAAGCTGAATCACTGTCATAAACTACTTACAATTGGGGCTGGATAAGAAGCTGCAGTTGAGAATCCATTGATAACGTGCTGAACCCTGACAGCGGACCGAGTCCAGGACGTCCCATTTGTTTACATTCAGCCCAGACCTGTCTTTTTGTGGTGGGAGTTCAACAGTAGCAGGCCTTTTTTGATTTCGGCAAGTTGGAGGGCGTTGTTCAGCATGATTAAAGAGGATCTACATTGCTGGACAACACGATTGACCTCTGGATTGCATCATTGGAGCTTTTTTCTGGTTGTTTTTTTTTTTTTGATAAAGGACAATTCAAAAAATCACTTGTTTTTTTTTTCAATTAAAGGTGTTGGGTTTTTATTTACTTTTTTTGTGGCTTTTTTGGTGAATGAGTAGGGGTACCAACAACCCATTACTCATTCACATGGGGGGTGAATAGATGCCCCCTTTATGAAAAAAAAACCTGACATCATTCTGTATTCTATCCAAAATGAAAAAGAAATCTTGGCTTTAGATATACTTTATATTCAACTAGTTTGTATCAGATGTTTACTGAAAGGGGTTGTGGCTTATTATAATTTTTGTTAAATTATCTAAAAAATAGACAGAGTAAAGTAATTAAAAAAACGTACGATCTGCCCATCCGCTCACCTTCTGATGACCGCAATGCTGAGCGGGCAGTGTGCGCGTGCGCACTCCGGCCCGTTCAGCATTTGTCTCCAGAGCTCTGTCTTTCTAGCATGCTCCTTAGACAAAAGACATGCGACCGTACAGTAGAAACGGTTGCACGCCTTCCTTCACACTGCACGATTCTCGTCGATCGCGGGATTTCCCACGATTCTCGTACGAGAATCGTGCAGTGTACGGGCACCTTAATTCTCTGGGCTCCAGCTGGGAAGAGGAACAGAGGTGTTCAGGAGTCAGGAGGACTCCACCCAGATGTCAAAGGGGAGCCAGGTGGCTGTGTGTACTAGAGGCACAGGGAAGACAGCCAAGCTGGCTTAAAGAGCCAGTTACACATGGAGTATGTGCGACAATCTTTGGTCGGTGAGACATTGTCTATTTGCTGAAACATTAGCAGACTGTATGCTGTGTTGATGAAAGAAATAAAAGACTGTCCTGTTTATGTTTAACTATCAAAAATCCTGTAGCACTACCCTTACCGGAATTGCCATAGGCAAAAGTGGGTGCTCGCAGTGACTGCGGATGGCGGCGCATCAAGCAAAGTTTGTGAAGAAATGTCACCAGCACTCCAGCATGACAAACACGTCAGTTTCAGTGAATCTTCATTTTTTATTTTTCAGAAGTCACTCAAAGTAGAATCAGATTCTGGTGCTGGTGACATTTCTTCACAAACTCTGTTTATGTTTAAAACGGCTTCAAGACTATTCCTTAAGCGCTCACCATATGTGCTAAGTTCCCCAAGCATCACAATATATATATATACCGTATTTGTCGCTCCATAAGACGCACTTTTTTCCCCCCAAAAGGAGGGGGGAAATGTGCCTGCGTCTTATGGAGCGAATCCCGATGCCCGAGACATGCAGTTTCGGCGCCGGGCGAGTAGTAGGAGCCACTGCTCATTTAATACGAGTGATCTAATGAGATCACTCGTATTAAAACCGAGCAGCGGCGACGATCGAGATCACCATAAAGCAGACGAAGAACGGAGGTTCTTCGTCTGTTCTGTGTGATCACTGAGACCGTGGCGCTGTAATCACAGCGCCACCTGTCTCAGCGGTCACTAACTGCAGGTTCTGGCACAGCTTCTGTCATAGAAGCTGTGACAGAAGCTACGGTCTGTCGATTGCTCCATAAGGCGCACCGGACCTCCCTGCGTCCTATGGTCCGGTGCGTCTTATGGACCACAAAATACAGTGTATATATATATATGCCTTCTGACTGTACAGCACTGGAAGACTAACACTATAATTATAGAATTATAGCTGGAAGGTAAAACCATGCTTTAGAGTGAGTATCAAAGTGCTTTGTCTGCTTCTTCCAATAAAAGTGTCATGTGCTAATCGTTCCTCTCTAATGCTGTTACTTATCCACTCTCCTGATGTTTCTTTATGGATCTTTCTTAGCCCGACAAGCTTCTTATAAAGCTGGATTAACCTTCGGAGCTTCTTTATCTTACTCAGAGTACATTTTTATAAGGAGTTCACCAAATAACTGTTTACGTGTGGGCAAAATGTTCCCTTCATTTCCCACAAATCATTTAAGATATTCTTCAGCAGCTTCTGCAGCCTTTAGAAGATGAGACTGATTTAACAAATTGGGTTTTGGATAGAGCGGGGAAGGGTTAGAACTGCTGCAGACAGTGATGGGAAAATGCAGAATTGTTAGCTGTCACCAGAACAGGAACAGAGAGGAAATCTTCAGATTATTTGTTCTGATGACAACTATCTTTAAAGACATTTCCCTCACTTTGGAAAGATCGCTGTGTACTGCAGACTGCACCCTCCATCCTCTCTGCTCCACTCCCCATGGCTCTATACTGTATGCTGCCCCTCCTATCCTCACTGCTCCACTCCCCATGGCTCTATACTACATGCTGCCCCTCCTATCCTCACTGCTCCACTCCCCATGGCTCTATACTGTATGCTGCCCCTCCTATCCTCACTGCTCCACTCCCCATGGCTCTATACTGTATGCTGCCCCTCCTATCCTCACTGCTCCACTCCCCATGGCTCTCTACTGCATGCTGCCCCTCCTATCCTCACTGCTCCACTCCCAGTGGCTCCATACTACATGCTGCCCCTCCTATCTTCACTGCTCCACTCCCCATGGCTCTATACTACATGCTGCCCCTCCTATCCTCACTGCTCAACTCCCCATGGCTCTATACTGCAGACTGCCTCCTCTCATCTTAACTGCTCCACTTCCCATGGCTCTATACTACAGCCTGCCCTCTCATCTTAACTGCTCAACTCCCCATGGCTCTATACTGCAGACTGCCTCCTCTCATCTTAACTGCTCCACTCCCCATGGATCTATACTACAGGCTGACCCCTCTCATCTTAACTGCTCCACTAACCATGGCTCTATACTACAGGCTGCCCCCTCTCATCTTAACTCTCCACTCCCCATGGCTCTATACTACAGACTGCATTTTCTCATCCTCAATGCTCCACTCCCCATGGCTCTATACTACAGGCGCCCCCTCTCATCTTAACTGCTCCACTCCCCATGGCTCTATACTACAGGCTGCCCCTTTTCATCCACACTGCTCCACTACTTATGTCTGTGCATTGTAGGTGGTGCCCTGTCTTTCTCTCTACAACATGCTGCAGCCCTCTCATCCTACCTGCTCCACTCCCTCTGGCTCTATACCGCAGGCTGAACCATTTCACCCTCCCTGCTCTACTGTCCATGGCTGTGAACTGTAGGTAGTGCCCTCTCTTCCTCACTGCACTGTCTTATGCTTACTTCTCCGCTCCTCCTGTCTCTGTATTACAGGCTGCATCCTCTCATCCTCACTTCTCCACTCCACCTTTCACTGAACTACAGCCTGCATCTTCTTATCCTCACTGCTCCACTCCTAGTGGCTGTGCACTGTGGATTATGCCCTCTCTTTCTTTGTACTACTCTTCTCCCTCCTCTATACTGCAGGCTGTGCCATCTCATCCTTATTGCTTCTCTTCCCTGGCTCTGTACTGCAGGTTGCACCCGCTTTTTCTGACTGCTCCACTCCCCCTGGATGTGTACTGCAGGATGCACCCTTCATTCTCTCTGCTCTACTCCTCCTGACTGTGTACTGCAGACTTTGGCCTCTCTTTCTCACTGCCCTGGTTCTCACTACCACCCTGGTTCTGTCGTGCAGACTCTATTCTTTCATGCTCACTGCTGCACTTCTATCTGGCTCTATACTGCACACTGCACCATCTCATCCTCACTGCTCTACTCTTCTTCTCCTCTTTATTCTTTACTGCAGGCTGCCAGGCCCGGATTTCCCACAAGGCCACCGAGGCCCGGCTTAGGGGCGGCATAGTGCCGAGGGGCTGCAGCGGTGACCTTGTGGGAAGTTGCGGGCGCCGGTGTAAGGTGTCCCGGCGGCGGACCGTAGTGTGTGGCCTCCGTCCAATCACTATG
>NW_017306887.1:955114-987864 GCF_000935625.1 Nanorana parkeri
GATTCATACCTCGCCGTCTACCTTGCTATCACACAGGGGCTTGTTATCTCCTGTGTGATAGCAATAAAGTTAGGTGAAAAAAAATTATATTGATTTAAAAAAAAAAAATTGTGGAACCTGGCCTTGGGGCGGCAGGGAGAGTAAATCCGGCCCTGCAGGCTGCACTGTCTCACCCTCCCTGCTCCACTCCCCCCTTTACTCTGTACTGCAGACTGCACCATCTTACCCTCACTGCTCCACTCCCCCTTTATTCTGTACTGCAGACTGCACCATCGCAGCCTCACTGCTCCACTCCCCACTTTATTCTGTACTGCAGACTGCACCATCTCACCCTCACTGCTCCACTCCCCACTTTACTCTGTACTGCAGACTGCACCATCTCACTCTCGCTGCTCCACTCCCCACTTTATTCTGTACTGCAGGCTGCACCATCTCAGCCTCACTGCTCCACTCCCCCTTTATTCTGTACTGCAGGCTGCACCATCTCAGCCTCACTGCTCCACTCCCCCCTTTATTCTGTACTGCAGGCTGCACCATCTCACCCTCACTGCTCCACTCCCCCTTTATTCTGTACTGCAGGCTGCACCATCTCACCCTCCCTGCTCCACTCCCCACTTTATTCTGTACTGCAGGCTGCACCATCTCAGCCTCACTGCTCCACTCCCCCCTTTATTCTGTACTGCAGGCTGCACCATCTCACACTCACTGCTCCACTCCTCCTTTATTCTGTACTGCAGGGTGCACCATCTCACCCTCACTGCTCCACTCCCCTTTATTCTGTACTGCAGGCTGCACTGTTTTAACAAGCCTGGAACAACTCTACATACTGTATATGTATAACCCTAACAGTACTACTTTTTCTTAATGTGTGCGTATTTGATTACATTATAAGACATTAAAAAGGACATTAAATGAAAAGATATTTTATCTTTCAGACCTGTTTTTTGCCAAAAAAAAATATCACAGCCAATTTTAAATAACAATTTGGATTGTATTTTGTTCACCTATTCTTCATTTTTATAGCTCCATTTCTGTAGAACTTTGTTCCAAAATACCTGGAAAAACTTATCCGTAGAAGCCTAAAATGTAGAGAATAGTTTGTTCAGTGTCTACCTCTCATTCCTTAAAGGTTATTTATTTGAGTGATTTGGGCCTGTGCAAGTGTGCATTAGATGCCACTGAGATAGAATGATGTATGGTGTCCCTGTAAAGTATGACAGGACTGCTCTATTTGTATTTAGATCTATGAACTACCATCAGGAGAAGCTTTTACACACAGCGACCTTCTCTGTACTTTTCAGTGTCTGTTCATGCTGCTGCCACTTCAAAACTTCAGCTGAGGAACAAAATGGCTGCTCTCGTGCTGAGTCATGTGATCGTTCAGACTCCAGCAGGGTAGTCCTGAAATTAAAAACAGCTTTGGAATGTAATGTTCATTACAACTTGTAGGTACAAGATGACTCTTTTTGAAGACAGGTTAGCTATCAAGGAACCTGCCACTTGACCAACTGTGATGGTCTACCTCCAAAGATCATTTTTAATGGCAGCGAGAACAGGACTCACTTTTGCTCCACAGTCTCATGGGTCTATTAGTGGTACACCTTAATATCGACATATCAGGCTGCATCAAAAAAACAATATGACTGGGTGTGGGTCATCACAGTTGACTACCATGCCACAAGTCCTTGAAGACCAACAACATGTCAGTATGACAAGCAGCCTGACGGATATTTAAACCCAAGAACAAAAATGTAATATACTGTAGCTTACCAATCCTCAGATGTGGTGGCTGCATTAAAAGAGAACTACGGGGTAAGTGTCTTTCCGTGCCCGTCATATACTGTGAGCGCCGCAGCCGGGACAGTTCCCAACATTACTGTCGAGATCCACCCAGCTGCGTGAGTGACACCTGGCTCTGCCTATCTAGAGGCAGAGCCAGCTGTGCCCGCCCCCACCCCCGTCTGTTCCTCCACTCAGCGCTTGAGTATCGGAGCGGGGAGGGGGGTAATCCCTGCAGGGAGATGATCAAGAAGTGAGCAGATTTGCATGTTTGTGCTCACTTCCCGATTGATAGAGCCGGCTCTAACTATGAGGTTGAGGGGAGATCACCCACCTCATAGATCTCCTTTTAATTTCCTTTTTCAGGCTAAGTACATTGACAGACATCCAGTGTCCTGGTAGCTTCCTGTACATTGAACAGAAATCTCAAACAATGCTATCACCCCTATCTCAGCTCTGAAGAAGGGGGCATGGGGAAAACCCTGAAATAAGTTGGAATTTGTAAAATAAACTTTCTAACATATAAAAGGACAGAAGCTTAAACATCCAACACAATCCTACACTTTAATTAGTTTTAAGACAAGGAAGAGTTAGAGCTTCTGTCAGGTTTTAATTGCCGTTTTTGTAGTTTTTCAATAAAAACACTTAAGTTAACGTTAAAGGAGAACTATGGGGTCAGTGTTTTTCCCCATAGTTCTCCTTAGGGTAACGGGAGGACACAAACTAGCGTCCTCCCGTCACAATAAGCTCAGTATACCGCGAGCTACAGCTCGCGGTATACTGAGACGCCGCAGCCGGAGCGGATCCAGACGTAGATGAGTGAGTGACAGCTGGCTCTGCCTATCTAGAGGCAGAGCAAGCTGTACCCGCCCCCTCCCCCGTCTGTTCCGCCAGTCAGCGCTGGCGGATCGGAACGGGGAGGGGGGAATCCTGCCCCTCCACTGTCACGGCAGAGAGCCGTGACAGGATCGGAAGGTGAGCGAACCTGGTATGTGTTCGCTCACCTCCCGATCTACTGAGCCGACCTGTGACAGTCTCATTGTCACAGGTCGGCTAGAACTATGAGGTGAGTGAAAAGCACTCACCTCATAGTTCTCCTTTAATAATAAAAAACATTTAGGGACCTTGTTTTTTTTATAAAGTAAATAGTTTTTTATAGTCCTAAATGGCAGAGCTATTTAGACCTTCTTTTTAAACCCCCTCGTCAAACTGCGTCATGATTGTTTTCATAACTGCAAAAGATGAAATTGAAGTTCTCAAAAACCCTGGTCAAGTACAAAGCACAACACAAAAAAAGAGCAGAGTTCTGTGATCTTTTTTGTGTTGTGGAAGGTCCCCAAATTTATGAACTCACTAAGGTGACTGGCTTCTGAGAGAGGCAAAGAACTCTATTCCACCTAGCCAAAGCCAGGAATACCCGGCTACAAAGCTGATCCATTAAGTGCTTGCTGAGGACTCAAAAGGGAGACTCCCAAGGGGGGAAACCCACCCACCCCAAAGGCCACAGAATCTCCCAATGACTTAAGGACAAGGCCGATGAACCTGCACCCCTCTCTGGAATAAATGCTTATGCATTACCTATGGTGGCAATACTTGTAGTCAGGATCTACTAGAATAGCTACCCCTCTCTTCTTACAATTGTCTTACGATCTCAACCAGAAGTTGGAGGTCACATTACAAGCAGTGTGCAGCATTATTAGGTTTATTGGACTGGAGGCCTTGTCTTTGGCTCAGGAGTTGTCGCCCTGATGAAGGGACCCTATGCGGCCCTGAAACGTTGGTTTTGTCTGTGACGCAGCGTCCGATTAAATGGACATCAAAGATATTTATTGAGTGCTGGTGATTTCTGCTTTTCACTGGCTTAGGAGTTGGACGTCTAAAGACATGCCGGAAACACATGACATTGTGTTTGGGATCTGCAGAGAGCAGTTAGTCTGCAGCCAATTCCAAATGTTCCTAAGTTCTTGTTTTGCTTGCTGCTGTTGGGCATGCTAACCTTGACTGTGTCATAAGGGTTAGCGATCTGTTTTATGAATATATATCAGCCCAACCATTCACCGAAGAGCTTGTCATAGTGATGTAAATTTTTGGTACAACTTTTCAGAAATGAGATGAACTCAGGAACCTTCTCAGCTGTCCTGTCTTAGGAAAAGATACCACTAGAATGGCAGTGGTAAGTTGTCCTTATCCCTGCATAGGATATTGATGTCATAATACTGTGTCAGAACTAGGTTGTCCAGAAGTAATATGAGTTCAGCCTGACATGACAGCCTGGGATCAAAGAACGTAGGGTGGATCAGGCTGGATGTCATTCACCATTCTCAGAGGAGGTGAGTAGGGCATACAGAACTGTCTTTTTTTAAAATCTTTTTCACTACTGGACCACTGATTTTTGTTAAATATTTTAGAACAGAAGAGATGTATTATACAACTGAATAAATCATAGCAGCTCCCCCATCCAGGCTCTGCTTTGTAGAAATGGGACCATATAGAGTTTCAAATAATAAGAGACAAGTGGCAAAAAAGCTTTGGCTATACCCTTTCTTTAGAGAACCCATGGTGCTCTGTGAATCCTGTGTTATGGGTGCCACACGTATTGAACATTTATTTGTTTAAAAAAAAAAGTGTGATATAATATTTAAAGATACGCTGTCACTTTGCACATTCAGGTCTGTGGACCACCCCCACCATTAATATGTTCACCTGCTCAGCAGCATTCCCCATCACAGCAACTTCAGATTGAAATAGAAAGGTAATTTTTTTTTTTTTAAACATTAAAGGTGTTATTCACTAAAGAGCCAGAGGATTCAGCCATAGCTTCAGCTGATCCTTCGGCTCTCTTAGGCCGCCTCTGCCCTCCGGTTCAGTCAAACTGAAGGGCTGCCGTACAGCAGCTGAAGGCAGCCAAGTCAAAAACATATGCTTCGGCTCGGCTGAGCTGTAGTGACACCCGAAGCCGACCGATCTCCATGCGAATGACAGCTGGGTGGAGCAGTGGTGTAGAGATTGAGGACACAGAGTTTAATATGCCTATTTTTTAATTTATATATTTAATTTGCCTATTTTTAATCATTTGCCTGTTTTTAATCATGTGTTAAATAATTTTGCAACTTTTTTTTTCTCATACTTTTCACTTACTTTCTATTCCGAATAGCCGAGCCGAATAGCCACTTGGCGGCATTCGGCTATTCACTCACTGCCGTTCGGCCCCTATGAGAATATGGGCGAACGGCAGCGAGTGAGCTACTGGAGCTTCGTCTCAGCAGCTCCAGATGTTGGATCGGCTGAGTTGAAGTCCTGTTCAGTCAATGCATGGCTGATTTTAGCCAATGTACGGCTGAAATCAGCCGTACAAGCCAGAAGTGAATAGCCTGCGGCAGCTTTGTGAATAACCCTGTAAATTTGCAAAATTGCTTGGGCAGCAATTTTTGTATGCTATAATATTTTTTAACAAAAATTGAGTTTTCCTTTAAGTGGAGTAACATAACCCTATAACAACCGATCACATTTAATCTTTTATCTGTATACATTGGTCTGATCAGTGCAAGATGACCACGGATTCGATACCTCATGAGTGACAAAGCCAACCACCAACGCTGCAACAAGCCTAGCATCATCCCTGATTATACATTTGTGGATACAATGTATCCTTAACCTGTGGTCATTGAGATGCATTCCGTGACAAAGGCAACTACAAGTCTGCCGCTGTAACTGGTTCATTTTGTTCTCCTGTGGAGAGACGTGAGTGGATTATTTCTGCCTTTGATGAGTGCTATGAGATGAGGCATGGAAAGCAGAAATCCATTACACCAACAGAACATTAAATAAGCTGTGTCTTGTGCTGTACACATTCATATCCCTTCCCTGGCTTTGTCTGATGGGTGGAGGCACTGTCACAATACAAGATATGTTATTAAGCGTGATATTTCATATAGCAAATTGTATAGCTCTAATCGGTGAACATAAATGGCAAATATAACAATAAAATAAATCTAAATAAAATGTCCTGATAAATAATTCAAGACAGAGCTCCCGGCAGGGTAAAATTACCAGAAAGCACATATTTTCAGAATGTGTTATTTATTTATTTTTTATTGTAAGCTGCAGCAGTCCCAGAATGGAGTACTTGTTCTACTTTCATCAATGTGTTGATGGGGCATGGCTTCATGGGTGAATTTAACTGTTTAGTCTGTAATGGCCGGCTGGAGTGATGTCAACATGGGCAGAGCCTCAAGTTGCAAGTAGAATATCTTCTGGTTCACACCAGTACTGCTTGGACCTCTGTCCGTTTTCTTTTTCTGTACTTGTCCCATTCGGGAGATTTCTCTTCCATTCCTGGCCTAAAAACACAACAGGAATTTAACTTCTTAAACAATTTTTCTATTTCTGTTTCAATGACCACTGTATCATTTTGAATTTCCCATCACTTTTTTTTGTCCAGTGATAATGGTCACAAGGACAGAGACATGCACATGTACCTTTCAGTTTTGCAGGCTCAGGAGTGCATGGCCAATGGTGGCATCTCTTAAAACATTGCAAGACAGAAGGCAGCATTCTGTTAAAAAAACGTATTACTCTTTTTACAGCTGTAGCGTGGCCTCTGTCTCCTTTAAGCTGCCCTGCAGAACGTTCTTATGCATTGCAGCTTGTCACTCCCTCTATGTGATTGGCTGACAGTGCTGGAAGAAGAAAGTGTCCTCAGTACATGAGGAGCTGATCCCATTTGGGGAGGGGGCAAAGCTGAAGGAGGACTGCAATTGGTTTGCGTCAGCAGAAGGACTGTGAGCTCACCCTTGGCAACTGGGAAGGCAGGAATTTGTTTGCTGCACCCCTGCCTAGGATTAGAATGAGGAAACTGTGTGCAGAGCCCGCAAGGAAGTCAGTCGCCGGAGGGCCAAGTGAGAGGATGCATTGATTGCTGGGCACTGATGCTGTAAGCAGGCCAGAGAGTGAGGAGCTTACTGAGCAACTGTACCACACCAGGAGGGATATTCTGACTGGACTAGCTGTAAATCACTGTGGGGCCTGTGCACAGAGATGTTACTGCAATGGTGTGAATAAATTGCTGTACAGCACCAACCTCAGCCTGTGTTTCTTTGTAAAACTAAAAAAAAACATCTACCAGAGACTGTGTTACTGTCATGGAAGTTATCAAGCTGTAGATAAGGACTTAGAGAGAGAGTGTGTGTTGATATCCAAGACTGACTGCAGTAGCAGGACAACACAGGGCAGAGCCACAAAAAGTGGATTCCCAATACTTTTCACCTGACCTCACCGGGAGTGGTGACCCACCATACTTTTGGATTCATCCTGACTGCCAAAATGGTATTGGCCACTTCTGTGTATTAATTTGGCTGTTGTTGCTGACACTTTGTTACTGAGAGCGAAGTTCTTCCAGAGGTGGACTAGATTGCCTATTCTCCCTGTGTACTCCCATCTAGCTCCAACTCCAGCAGGACTGAAGCTGAACTTTCTACTGGCCAGTGGTTTAGGTAGAGCCTCTTTTGTCATTAGTCAGGCTGTTTAGTATGTTGCTGTCCTTCACAATTATTGCACATATTTACAATTCTGTCTCTCTACTTTACTGTATTGTAAGTACCTTTGCCTTGTACCTGCTCAGTTGTTCACTACAGGGCTGTACATTCTTCCATAAAGCCAGGGCAGGTCATCACTCGTAGGCACAGAATGACCCATTCAACTTCAGGGGTTGTGCTATACTGCTCAAGAGAAATCCCCAAACTCAATACAGCATCA
This sequence comes from Nanorana parkeri, assembly GCF_000935625.1. NCBI lineage: Eukaryota > Metazoa > Chordata > Amphibia > Anura > Dicroglossidae > Nanorana > Nanorana parkeri. Next base: position 962,648 of record NW_017306887.1, read on the forward strand.
TGTTTCGAGGGCACACAGGACCTCTTTGTCTTGGCCTTTGAAACATGAAATTGGCAATTGTTGTTGTGCAGCAAAACAGCTATAATTTACATTGGGTGCTGAATTTCTGTCTTGCAATCTCCACAGTGATCATACACACATCAATTAAAACCTGACAGGGGTTTTGAGACGTCCATATTCTACCTGAAAGATAAAGAAAAAAATATATTTAGCTTATGAAGTGGTATGTTGGAAGACTGAACACAGGACTAGTGGTGTATTTAGGTTTTGTGCTGCCCCAGGCAAGACTACACTCGGACGCCCCCCCATCCAAATTTGCCCCACCCCTTCCTGTATAAGACATTTTGTGTAACCGGTCAGAGCCTACTGTCTTGCCTTTCTGCTCCCCGTACCCAGTTCACCCATGTCGGTGTGCCGTGGGTCGGCTGGGCTACATCTCACGCGGCCCCAGCCCAGCCCGCCTCTGCCCCTCTTCCACCCCGCCTTCTCCACCCAGCAGCTCTCTCAGTTAAATTAGGCGGCCGCAAGTCCCAAAGAGCGGCCTCCTAATTTGCCTGATTAGGCAGACTGGCTCGCTGCAACGGTTGTTTGCCTTGCGGTGGATACGCCCCTGCACAGGGCACCATGATAGTCACCTTCATTCTTGCAGATAATAGGTTGTTATTTGAGATCAAAACACTATCTGGCTGACTGGTGGCTGTAAGGTATCAGCAACTTTTAGTCTTATTACTCCACCATGTCCTCTTTGCTTGTACCCATAGAGTTTTGTGTCAGAAGGCTCGCCCTTTAGCTGTTGAAATGGTGGTTATAGACTCCAGAGAAGGACTCATGGTGTGCATCGTGGGGGACGTGCATAAGTAAAGGGTACAGGAGGAGAAAGATTACCAAGTCTAAGAAAGTGTAGGTGAGATTTTGTGTGGGAAGAACAACAAGGCATTCTGTAGGCTCAAGAACACTGCACATGTGTGGGCAGCTGGCATAGTTGAGCATCAGATAAGGAATAATCATCAGGAGCATCTTGTGGCATGAAGCCTTCCTTGGGCGGAATGTTGAAACCATGTACATCATGTATTACACACATACTCCACCGCCATCTTATGGTATACTTTTGTTTGCTTCTGGTCCTTTCTGGTCCATCACCATTTTCTTGGTGCTTTTGTTTCCTTTTTCCCCCTTTTGGTTTCCGTTGCCTTTTTTTGAAGCCCAATTCTGTGCTTTAGTAGTGTTGGACATGGAGAACATGGGGGCAAAGATCTATGGTAAACATGTTTGATTTGTTTCGTTCCTAATCAAATTTCGTACATTCGGACACATCCAAATTTCCGAATCCCAATGCATCCAAATGTGTCCAAATCCAAATTCCTGTTTCCGAATTTTGGATCCCGTCGGAATTTCGTTCAAAACTGAATGGGACATGTGACTTTTCTGGCCAATCAGATTAGTTTTTCGGTTTAATGCATTTGAATGGGTCTGAACACAAATTTTCATTACGGCAACATGGGAGCCATATACAGTATATACTGTACATATAACACTATTTGCTTTGTTGAGAATACTACAGAAAACCATATACAGATATTAATACTAAGGGGCTCCTGAATGCCATTCGGGGTCTGGGAGCCTCAGCTTTAGTAATATATGTATATGGCTCCCAGAACCCGAATGGCATTCAGGAGCCCCTGAATGCAATGCAGAGATTTGGATCCCAAATGCCATTCGGGTCTAGGAGATTCAGCATTAGTATTAATATCTGTATATGCTTTTTTCTGTGGTATTCGCAACGAATATTCATAAACTCATCCGAAACTAACAGAAATTCGGATTTTGTCCGAATCCGAAACCCGAACCGAATTGAATTACGGACCCGAATCCCAACATACCGAAATATTCGAACCGAATTCTTCTGCAGCTTACATGTCTAATCTATGGCACCTTCGCAGCAGAGGAACAGAAGACGTGGACTTCCAACATTCTACAATTATAGGACTGTGCATGCCACACCACCATCCAATCTAAGAGAAAAAGCGCCTGGGTGTGCAAATAGCTTTATGATGCCCGTATATTTTTTTGTTCTGCTCTCCTTGATATATTTATATGAAATAATGGCACAGAAATAGCAATATCCTCTCAAACAAAATTAGTATTTTCTGAAGATGCGTTTGCTCCCAGCTCAGTATTACTTTTCCATAATACATCATAATTGTTTGTGTCCTTATACATTGCCGCTCATTTCTCTTGTAACGGCAAGATATTATCTTGGCAAAAAAGAGTCACTTGTGCCCAAAACATTAAAAGATAATGAAACTATAGAAGGAAATCAATAGAGCTCAGAGCCATAAATATAGACAACAAAGTCTGCAGCTAAATATGATGTTATTGTCTCTGATGGAAAATTGTACATAAAAAGAGAAAAACAAATAACAGGCTTTTGTAGTACTTAGAATTTCTAATTATATACAGCGCAGTGCATAAGTATTCAATCCCTTGGATATTTCCACTTTTTGTACAGTTACAGCCTGAAGTGAACAGAAATGTAAAGTATATCTAAAACCGCAAAAATAAATGTTGTACATTGCAGCTTACAAGTCCTTAGATGTGGCGGGTGCATTGGTTTTCTTTTTTCAGGCTAAGCGCATTCTTGAAAGCACAGAATCATACTTGATGATCTCGCCAGAAATGCATAGTCCCTGTAACCGCGCGTGCACTGAACTGAAATCTCAAACAATGTCATTAGCTTTCTGCGAACTTTAGAAATACTGTTCCTGTATAGATTCAGTACTGTGAGTGAGCCTTGTCACCCTAGGACAGAAAGTGTGATACTGGCAGGACCACCACTTGAAAATACAGCTTAGAAAAAGAAAGCATATGCAGCCACCAAATCTAAGGGCTCGTAAGCTGCAATTTATTACACTTTTCTTCTTGCTTTTAGATACACCTTAAAGTGACAATAAACCCTCAGATTTTTAACATAAAACAATACTGTAATGTGTGCCTTACTGTAATCCATGGTTGTTTTCCTTCTCTTTGCTGCTCTTCCTTTTAAATCCTCATGTCTTCTCATGCTTGGGGAGAACTTCCCTTTGCAGCTGAGTGCCTCTTCCTGTAGTGCTGGCTCAGGTTGTGAACCTTCACACAGACACCATGTATCCATTCCAGAGACAAGGCAGTCTGCTGCAAAACAGAAGTTCTGCAGAGCATGAGAAGAGATACGGATTTAAAAGGAAGAACAGCAAAGAGAAGGGAAACTACCATGGATTACAGTAAGGCACACATTACATTATTGTTTTATGTTAAAAAATATGAGGGTTTAAATGTCACTTTAAGTCTCCATTCACCCCTGAGCATTTCATGTACGTGCGTCCAATGTGAAAAAAAATGTGTGCGTTGACACGCGTTTGTATAACGTGTAAAAAATGTGAAAACATTTGAAACATGGTTGCTGTGCCGTTACTGGTTACTGGAACCCCAAATGCGGCTGGGCAAATGCAGAACTCATATCACAGACTCTTTTGCATTTAAAAGTCTACCAATCGCAATTTGTCTCTTCTTTCTTTCCACTTTGTTCTTACGATTTATTTATTTTCAGACCCAGAAGAAGGGGGCGTGTCCCTGGAAACGTGTGACTAAATCAGAGTGCTGGAGTGTTTCCTGGATTTCTCTCCTCTTTCTATTTCAGGCTAGGTTCACACCTAGGCGATTTTGCGCAAAACACAGATTCCCATTGCAGTCAATGGGACCTGTTCACACCTTTGTGTTGCATCATGTGTCCGAAATTGCCCATCGTGCAAAAAGGTGCAGGAGCTATTTTCGGGCGGTTGTGGTCCCATAGACATCTCTATGCATTGATAACCATGCAGTTTTTGTGCGGTTTTCGCAGCAAAATGAGTACATCTTCTAAGTATTTTTAAATGTCATCTAATAAAAGGTTTGTTTGCACTAGGGAACATGCCTTGTTGTTCTTTGTTTTCTCTATTGTTATAACAGCCTGACAAGCTAGCATAGGGAAAATTCCACCACTGGAATCTGAGAGCTAAAAGGAACTGAAAAATGCCCCATCTACCAGTGCTGAACGAATACTGAAATTTAAGTTGACCTTTCAATCAGTGGCGGAACTACCGCCGGTGCAGCCGGTGCTCCGGCACCGGGGCCTCAACCTTTGTTCCTTAGGTCCACCACTGCTTTCAATGCAGTTTATTGATTAACACCCCCCAACTTTCTGAGATGACAAAGAGGGACACCTTCCCATACAATGTATTTAGGCAATGGACACACCCCTGCCATGTCCCCAGTTATGCGGGCAATTAGGAATTGATATGCCAAAAATAATTGGTAAAACCCAGAATAGTTTTTATTGTTTTCACCAGTACTTTTCCTTTAAATAGCAAACAAGATAAGTATGAGATAAGATGAAGGTTTTAGTGCAGAATAAAATGTTTGGTAGTTAAATAGAACCTTTCCATAGATATCTGTGCATCAGACCAAAAAGAGGGACAACTGAGGAGGAAAGAGGGACAGAGAAATTTGATTCCATATGAAGGACACGCCCTCCAAATGAGGGCCAGTTGGAACTAAAGCCAAACCGTCTATTTGGCTTTGGTCCTCTTTCGGGTCACTGGAGTACATTTCCTATATCCTCCTGTGACCCAAACTCAGCATATAGCGAGCTACTGCTCGCTATATACTGACAGCACAGAGCCGCGCTGCAGTGAGGAAAGATCCTGACAACATTGTCGGAATCCACCCTGCTGCCTGATTGACTGCTGGCTCTGCCTCTCTAGAGCCAGCTCTGCCCGCCCCCTCCCACGTCTGTCCTTCCAATGAGTACTGGAGGAGCAGCAGGGGTGTCCTGAGGCCAGGTGTGACCCCGTGTGACGTCATTGCACATGCACGTGACGTCACCACAGGCGTGTGCGATGATATCATCGTGCATGCTCTTGTCATCTAACCGACGCCTGCCAGCGGCCATCTCATTGATGGACGCCGGCAGAGAAAGGAGGGGACGTTCACCCTCATCCTGCCGGGTCCCCTCCTCTCTCCTGACACTGTCGGGCTCTCGGTCCATGACCGAGTGCCCAACTTTTTAAAAGGGGTGACACCAAAATGACTGTCAGTCATTTTGCTGCCACCCCTCCAATGGTGTCACCAGAGTGCGGGCCGCACCTCCCGCAACCCCCTTGTGACACCACTGAGGAACAGGGAGAGGGGAGGGAGGAATCCCTGCAAGGGTGCTGAATGACAGCCACTGCTCTGTGCAGGGAGAAACTATGAGCTGAGCAATCAGGAGTTTGTGATCGCTCTATAGAGCTGGCTTGTGACACCCTCAGTGTAACACACTGGCTCTAAGTTTTGAGAAGAGAACATTTTACTCTCCCAGTAATTCTCCTTTAATGTGCTGGTTTACAAGTATATAATGATGACTGACTTGCTCTTGCACTGCCCTGCATTTATCCATGTATAGCCCTTTACTGCGTGAATTGCGATGTTTTTATTTTTTGCATAACCCTGCAATCTAGTTTCCATTAGGACAGTCTGGATACAATGTTTGTTGCATGCAAAAAACAGACATTACATTTCCAGTGCCATTTAAAAGATAGAAGACTCCATCTGTCGGGACAAAAGATTATTGCAATGTTCTAGATTTGACTAAATAAGCGACAGCAATAATAATATCATTGCTCTATGGTAGTCACCAGCCAATGCATCTACGTTATGGAAATCATAGTTCTTAGTTACTGCATAACAAAAAGCACAATTGTATCTTCAGCTTCTATTGAAGACAGTCCGTTTTCTTGGCATGACGCGTGAGATGTATTATACGGTGTACAGAAGAGACAGAGGAGGAGATAGAAGAAGTATGGTCAGCCGGAAGACGTTACATGCTGGAAATGTACGATTGATAAAACATCCCATGTCCTATACACAGTATATAGAAAGTGATGACTTAGGGACCTTAGACTGATGCAGTGGAGGGGGAGAGAGCCAGGGAGATCGGTCTAAGACCAAGCTGGCTCAGAGGATCAGGTGAGTATACCTTTTTTGTTTTTGGACCTAGAGAAAAATGAGCACCTAACCCTTGCAGCGCGGGGTTTTCTTTAAAGTCATTTTAAGTCTCAAACTCTTTTTCAATAATGAATACAAATTAAACAAACATACATCGGCCAGCAAAGTATTTATTTCCATTTTTGTTCAAGCACTTACATTCATCATGTTTGAAACAGCTCCGACTCGCTCAGCTTGGCTTCCCTGAACTTCATGTCCAGAACAAGGTCACAAGGGACAGAGCAGTCTCCAGCAACCATCTATCTACTAGCTTGGAGAAGAGAGGAAGAAGGATCAGGGAGCAAGGGTATTGCTTTCCATGCTGTGGATTGCCTAGCTGGGGACACACACAGCTTACTAGCACGCACAAGGGTGGCTCCATAGGACCCTGCAAGGGAAATTAGTCACCCTAAAACAGGAAGTCAGGACCAGAGCTCAGGGGCCCAGCTGATTCTGCAGGAAGCTAAAACTTTTAATCATCAAGGCACAGCATCCACTCTAAGTGATTTCATCAGCGGTTGAAATAGATTAAAAACATTTTGACTTTAATAGCACTTAAACTACAAATCTTCCTGAGCCAGAAATTTGTAATGTAGTTTGTAGTTGTTTACAAGGGAAAATGAAAGAAAATGTCTTCCCCATTTTTCCAGGAACACGAGCTGCAGAATTAAAGTGCAACTAAAGCTAAAACATTTATTTTTTATTTTTGGATAGAGTGGAGAAGGATTAGAAGATTAGATTTGTATTTGTATTGCTGTCTGTGTCCCCGGTAGGGAGACGCACCCTCTCTATTTGTCCTGGGGACTGTTATCAAAGAAAGTCAAAGAGAATCCCAAATTTTGGGTTGTTATCAGAAGAGCAATAGATGGGAAATCTTCCATTGGGTACACTAATTCTGGTGACCCTGCTGACCACCAGGGATTTCCTTCTCTTTGCAGGAACAGGATGAGATGGGAAATCTTCCAACGGGGACACTAGTTCTGGTGATCCTTGTTGGTTGTGTGTTCAGATGAAGCACTGAGATCTTGAGGAATGCTGAATTAAGTTTTACTTGCTTATAAGAATGTTACATGTATGTATACGGGAATACAGTTGTGTACGAAACACACACACATACTGTATATACATATATGAAACCTTTCTGTGTATCATAGAAAAGCATGCTTATAGAGAGTAACATTGCACTACAGCTCCATTTACAGCTCAAAAGACTTATCAGCAACATCAGAATCTTAGTAATACAATCAGTACATATCTGCATATGTTGTTGCCTGATTCATCCAGGTCATGGTATATCTGTAAAGAATAAGTCAAGGCAACTGGACTTGCTGTATTTTTCTTGAAGACGTTTGACTGCTCATCCAACCGGCTTTCTCAATTCAGAATAATACAAAAAATTATCTGGGAATAATTATGGTGAATGTGGCTCCAATCCAAATAATCTGTTAGTCACCACCAGGTGTTGATTGCATTTGCATAATTGGAGTCTAGGAGGTGGTATTAACCTGCCCAGAGAGAGGTATTAAAACAGCATTGTATGTGGCAGACAATAGATGTCTCCCCCCCCCCCCCCCACCTCTATTCAAGCTTGGCTTCTCCATTTATATATAAATGGCCTCTTTCACACCTCTTTTAAACCAGTCCTCCTCCCTGACTAGGATGCGTACTTGACTGTCTTCAAAAGAGTGACCTTTCTCCTTTAGATGTAGGTATACTGCCTCTGGTCAGAATTCGGCAGTATACTTACTGTGTTCGATTTTGCAGCGGGAAACCGCGCAATCTGCCCGGCGCCACTGGGGTGCCATTAGAAAATAATGGCACTGCCAGCGTGAACGGCAGTGGTGGGCAATTTCGTGATCGTGCGGCCATCCGCGCAGATTTGCGCACAATCCATCTTAGGCCACTTCTTCAGGAGGGTGTGATGCGACACTTTAAGCAGAGTGGTAGTATCTCCCGGAGAACAGGACTACAAGTAGCCATGTGCACAACATAAAAATTTGTTTTGGATAACGGACCTCCAAATTTGAAACCGCACATTTAAACAGCAGAACTCACAGCGGCCATATAGACCACCGGCATGTTCTGCGCATTTGTGCTGCCACGTGCGGATGGCGTCACCCAACACCATGCACACGCGGTGTCATCTGACATCATGCTCCCCGCCTCCAAGATGCGCTATGGCCGCCACTCGTTCTGCAAATGAATTATTATATGCCCCAATATATATTTCGGATATTCAGGCATATAATAATTTGTTAATTCGGATTTGGACGAACTGCTGAATCAACGGAATTTCGTTGATTTGCAAGTTTCTTCTGTATCCGAATGCACATGTCTAACTACAAGTACTACTTTAAAAACATAAAATACAATGCATGTAAACAGCTCCCATATATGAATTTCAGAGGTGTGTTTGGTTGTTTGTTCTACTTTAATGTACTTTTGCACACATATGACAGGTCCTCTTAGTGAGCCAGCTCTATGTAACCTGCTCTGCGTTGTATTAAATTCATAAGTCAGCAAAGCCACAGTGCTCCAATCGGTTGTTATCATTGCTGCCCAGCCACGTTACAGCACATTTCTCAAATCCTTCGGCCGAGGGTTGTCAGATGGCAGCATGGCATGTTTTTATGCAAAATCCCCCTCGGCGAGCCATGTCTACATTTCCGATTTGCTTCAAACTGCATTTGAAGATCGCCCTGTCTACTCTGCTTAAAATGCAGCTGTTCTCCTTGCTGGCTGGGATTGTACCAAATCTCTGCAAGAAATGATGTGACCTTACAGACCTTACAGAGATGGTATGGGGATCGATTCAACACCAAATTGAAAATGAATCCTTGATATGCACACGGACAGGCCCGGTGCTACCGCAAGGCAAGGGAGGGGCTCCAGGTGGAGCTCCTCCCTTGGAGCTCCTCCCAAGGCTCCTGGGAGGAGCTCCAGGTGGGGTCCTAATTTAGCTGGCCAGCGACAATTGGGCCCCTACAAATGTGTAAATATAAGTCTTACAGCCTTGTAGTAGCATACACTAGGTACCCTAAACTGCAGTTTTTCCATGGAGTTCTTCTTTAATCTGAGTTTACAGAATACATATTTGCACAGAGGATAGACTATTACAGCAAGCCAATGTGCAACTCATATTATTCTATTATTTTTTAAATGCTACACACCATAGAAGTGCCATTACTCAGTCATGTATGGATGAAATAATGCTGCCTCTATTTTCTTCCTGCAAACTCTCCGGCTATTTTCTATATATTTTCCTCTGAAACATCGGCATTTGAATCTTCCGCAGCCCATTAGTGCTAACAACATCCACCCTGTCTGTCGGGTTAGGGTGACATCCGCTTGGTGTTCTTGTCAAAGAGCTGAAAGCTTTTGGCATTGCAACATCCTGTGTCTCAGAGACTCATCACATTCTGAGGTAACATAAAAAATGAGAATGTCAATCTCAAACTTATATTAATCTGCGGGATGTTCGGCTGTCTCAGAGCGGTAAACAATTCCGGGGCGACACGATTCGCTGCTCTGGAGGAAATGACCATATGGGATGATTGTGAACAGCATAAATCCAATTGGTATTGTCATTTGTTCATTCAACATAGAATGCATCAGGAAAAAAAACTGAACAGATGTTATAGGCACAGGTTGAAATTCTGCATCTGAATATTACATGCAGAGGTTAGAGTCAACATGTCACATCTACATCATAATGTTATAGCTGATCGGTGTATACATACAATGTGTACATTGTATGTATACACCGATCAGCTATAACATTATGACTAATATTGTCATATGGTCTAATATTGAGTAGGTCAATGCAGCCCTGACTCATTGAGGCATTGATAATTTCTATTGATAGTTTGGCTTTCTGAAGCCTAAAGCTTCTGCCTGCTGCTTGGGAGTGCCCCTGACATTAAGTATGAGGCTGCACTAATCAAAGTTATGGATGTTTATACTTCCTCAGCCAACCACTAGAAGGTTTATTGCCAGTGGTGCATGCTGGAAGAGGGTACAAATTTTCAGAAGTGAGGTTGAGAAATCAGTCTTCCTGCGGCCTACTGTCTGCGGGAGGGATACTGTGGAATGTCTGATCCTCCTATGCCTGCTGTCTGGGGAGGGTGACCAGGTGCTTAGACTGAGGCCTGGGTTCAAGAACTTGTTCATAAAGCTTGGAAATGGAGATGTCATGGGGGAACCTCAGTCTGATAACAAGGAGCCTGAGAATCTGGGTAGAAGCTTAGTCCTTGACTGAAGTATGGTAATTTCTCCCCAAGGAATTGGTAGCTGCAACATCCAGTGTCATATAGCCAGGAGCTCTAGTCACAGAATACAGAGTCAGCTTAATGGTTCTCTATATCTAAAGTACTTCTTGTCTCTCTTTTCTGGAGTCTGCAAGACCATGTGTGTACTGTGCCCTAACCCTCTTTCCCAAAGTTCTAAAATAAATTTACTGCAAGCAAAAGATCACCAGTGTGGAAGATGGCTCATCGGTTGCCACTGGTGGGTCGGTGAGTGCTTTGTGGGAGCAATGGAACTGTGTACCCAAGACATGGTAGGAGGACCCAATTTATATATATACATAGATCTATATATAAATATATATAGATCTATGTATATAGATCTATATATATGTGATGCACCAATACCGTTTTTTTAGGATCGAGTACGAGTACCGATATATTTTTTTTGTACTCGCCAATACCAAGTACCGATGCTGGTGCCATGTGCCCTGATTATCAGAAAGTCAAGAAGCAGTTCATGACCTGTCGCCTGGCTCCCTGATTGCCTGTAATGCTGGTGTTCTAGTGAAAGAACACCGGCTTCACTTGCCCAGGCTGCCTGGCTTCTTGACCAATCAGGAAGCTGGGTGGCAAGTCATGAGGTGTCTTCTGGCTTCCTGATTTGTCAGGAAGCCAGACTGCCTAGCAACAAGTGAAGCCTGCTTCCTAGCCAATCATGAAGCCGGGCGACACGTCATGACCCGCCTCCCGGCTTCCTGACTGGCTAGGAAGCTGGCTTCACTTTTTCCTAGGCAGCTTCCAGGCCAATCATGAAGCCGGGAGGCGGGTTAGGAAGCCAGGCTGGCCAGCGATGAGTGAAGCCGGCTTCCTAGCCAATCAGGAAGCCGGGAGGCGGGTCATAACTCACCACCTGGCTTCCTGATTGTAAAGGAAGTCGGCTTCATGCTCCCTCGGCACTGCCGGTCAGAGGGAAGTCTCCCACTGACCGGAAGTTCCGGTATGGGAGGTAAGTATCGGAGCATTTGGGCGAGTACGAGTACTCACCCAAATACTCGGTATTGGCACTGATACCGATACTAGTATCGGTACATCCCTAATATATACAGTATATATATTGTGCTTAAACGCAAATAAAAACGCCCAAAACAGCCCTATAAAAATTGCACAGAAACCACGCTGAAATGCATCCGCCCTGGTGTGAATAAGGCCTAAGATGGAGTTGACTAACTAAAGGTTCGGTCATTTCTCCGTGCTGAACTGACGACATGAACGGTCCCATACATTCCTATGGGAAGCGTTCATGCGATCGCGCGACTTAGCGCGATCTGAACCACCTGCCGCCCTAAATGCTCCCTGATATTTTTTTCACGTTGATCAGCACGGATTCCATATCCATATATTCCATATCCATATCAATGGAAACATGCTGATCAGCGCGTTTTTGGGCGTTTTCAATTGCGTTTTAGCGCTGAAATGCATTTAAAAAAGCCCTTTAAAATTCACGCGGAAACCGCGCTGAAAGGTATGCGCCCTGGTGTGAATGGGGCCTTAACCAGTTACAGCAACAGCTTTTTGTTCCTTTTGCATTAAAAGTTTTACATCATGAATAAAAGTTGACTATTGTAAGCCCCCTGTCAGTGGTAAATGGTTTATCTCTACCCTCTATCTGCCACTTTCGCTGGACAGCTTGGCCTGGTAAAGGAAGCTGAAAAATAACAGATTTACCAGTTGGATCACCAAGTGAAAATAAAGGAAAAAATGCATAAACAAGAAAAACTATTGCAGCCACCACACATAAGGGTTGGCAAGCCGAAATATATTACCTTTCTGCTTTTGGTTTCGGTCATTTTCCTTTAAGAAATCCTTCCTTAACCATTAAAAAAAAATGGTGAGGATACAAAAAGCCCATTCTTTGCAACGTAGCGAGAAACATCTTTAAGAACCCTTACATTTTAATATGTTTTGAAATATCCTTGGCCATCGAACCATTTATAATCATCTGTTTTCTTTAGCGAGGCGATGTTTAAACACACAATTCATTCTGATTATGTATGGGTAAGTGGCTCAGAGTAATTGTCGCCTAAAGTTACACTGACTAAAATTGCGCTGTGTTATCTCCAAACATTATTCATTTACATCTAATTAATGTGTTACTGAAAAGATAATGACAAATACTGTACATTTACGTTTTTGTAATGAGCATTAATACATGTCCACTTCTAGGGGGGAAAACATAAATCCAAAGGAAAAAATAATTTAAGGGGGTAAATGCAATATTTAATGAGCAAAAATATCTATTTAAACTGCAGCACTGCCCAGGGCCAAAAGGCTTAGGACAATGGACAATTGAGGCTTAAAATGTCCCTGCATGTCCCTGCATTAGATGGCGGATATAATAGGAAAAAAAGAATAATGTGTCTTTCCATACGTCATTGCCTTGGTGTTCGAGGTGTGCCTAATGCAGGCTGAATGGTAATGACTAAACTCATAACTAGGTTCAGCCTATAGGATACTCTCATTTTTGAGAGTTAAACATTTTGGATAAGCTTCTGCCAGCTGATAGTCAGGAGCCCCTATATTTATGTGCAAATTATGATTTGGCAACCAGTGACATCAGTAAGCTGGGCGGGACACTGGACAGAGCTGGATCCAGCCCCCCTCCCTGTTGCAAACCATCCACGGCATCATCCCACCAACCAAACTCCCCTACACACCAAAACATGCATCCACCGCCAGCAGAACTCCCAACCACCAGCCAAGCATCCCCGTCTCAGAGGCAAGCATCCACTGACAGCAACCAATCCCCCCAGACACATCCATACACCGCCAAAACCCCAATAACCAGGGTCAATCATCCACCGCCAGCAACCCTCTCCAGCCTCAGGCAGTAATTAGTGTCAGGACAACATTGCTGATCGGGTTTAATTTACCAAGATGCTGTCACCTTGCCCATGCATGTCTCTGGAAAAGGCATCCCTGACCCCCATATACTCACCTTGCATGGGCTTTTTCCTTTTCTGCAGCCAGGGCAGATATCAAAGGAGGGGAGCAGTGATGTCACTGCTTTGGTCATGTAATAGTGCTAAAGCCTTGCAACTGGCTGCTGGGCTTGGGCACCATCACAGGTCCTGGATAGAGCACAGGTAAGGTGAATATATAGAGGTCACTTGTGGGGAAGTCTTTTCTAGAGAAACTGTCAATGTATGAGCATGGTGAAAGTGTCTCCAAAAAGTTAGGTTGGGCTAGTGTAAGGGTTTAGTACTATTTATGGTTAGGGCCCTTTTCCCACCTAGGCATTGCAGTCACTTTATTATATAATGGCCCCCAACTGCAGTAAAAGAGTATGAGGCAATGTACCCATATTGCAGCGCAACACAAAGCAGCACCTACACTTCTTTCCTTTGCTCCCCAATGTTCTGTTTAATCACCAGGAGTGAATAGAAAAGTCCTGTAATTCCAGGTATGGGGGAACATTTAACTAACTCCCTTTCTTCCATGTAAAAGTGGTGCTTAGGCACCCAGCACTGTCACATAGGGTGTAGGGAGAGAATGCTCAGGCTTGTGGAAGCTCAGGGTTTCAAGATTACAGTACATAGGACTTCCTTGTTTTCTTCCTAAAAAGGTGGCAAGGGAGCAAGTGCAAGTGAAAGAAGAGTATGTACAGCTAATCGGGCTGCCATTAAAGCTGAACTTTGGCATAAGCAAATATTGTCTAAATACAAAAGTCATGTGTAATCTTCCTTGAATCTTGGTGAGCTTTGTGTATCTCTTCAAGATTTGTCCAGTAATCCAGTGTGAGGGGCTTCTTATAATAAAGACCAGTCCCTGCTGTACTCTCTTCTTGTGCAGGGTAACTGGTCTTGTCCCCGTCCCCTCCTGTAGTGGGTTGGGCCTGCTGGGCAACTCCCACAACTCTGCTCTCTGCACAGGCTATGTGCAGCACAGTGATTATGTCACTACTACTTCTACAGGTAATTTCTGGATTTGCAAAGAAATGTTTGTGACTATTGAGGAGTATATTTTTAAATGAAAGTATTTGTGCTCAGAGTTCAGCCTTAAAAGGAGCCTTTTGCATTGGCAAAGCACAGGTTCTTTTTAAAGTACTCTACAGTAACTTCAATAAACCCGGAGTGTGTAGTGAAATCAGAGAAATTCCAAAGCGACTTATTTACAGTTCTCATTGTTCAGGCAAGAGGCACAAAATCCTTCAGCTGCAGAATCAAGAAACCTCCAGGGACAATCCTGGATGAATAGACTTCACCTCAGCCCAGGTGAGCAGCACACAGTTCTCAACAACACTTACACAGCTGCCTGGCTGACTCCAATTTGGAGAAGAGCACCTAAATTTATAATTTTCCAGACCTCAAATAGCTACTGATTAAAGACTGGTGGGGGACGTACACAGCGACAAGCTACTGACAATGGGCAGGGAATATGCCTATAGCGCTATAGAACTGGCTCAGCCTGGCCATTTGAAACCAAAGCAAAGTACATGCCATTTAATAAAAACAAAATAAGAGCAGTAGTAAAACTTTCCCAAGAAAAAACTTTGAAGACTACTTCTGCTGACCTCAAGCTAGTTGACTGGCTATCATGCTGACACTGTGACTTCAACACTTTTATGAGTAACTAATGCAGAACAAGCCTATAGGCCAGGAGTATCTGAGAAAAGTCTCCATGTGCATTCTTCTTCCATGGCTAGTGACATGTCAACAATGGCAGCCTCTATAAATCTCTTAGGGAAGGTTTCCTTTAAACCCCCCATAAAGTCAAATTTCTAACAAACAGCTAGTGGACCCTCTGCATGTTTGGGGAGGGAGTGAGCCCTAAAATGGGCCAAGCCACAGAGTCTAACTACACGCCATCAGATCTTCTCCAGACCAGCCAACAAGGATTGATGTTCTTTCCTGGTGGGTGTACCCGGCTGCAGCCCTAGGGCAAACCTGTGCAGATGGCAGCCGAGTAGGGATAGAACAAGAGCATGGTACAAAGTCAATCAGCAATATCAGAAACTTGGCAAAGGTCAGAACGGGCAGTGAGCAAGTGTAGTAAAAATACAAGCCAAATTTGGTAGCCAGAGAAACAGGAATACAGGAGCTACCACAGACTGGAGCCTCGAGCTAGGAAATGAACCTATTGTTCAGGCAGTGGGTGTTGGTCTAGGCCAGAAAAATAATGAGAATGAAGCACGGCTGGATGGGAACTGGATATGTAGGTGCTTTATCAACTAGCAGGTGAAATTCAGTGATGCCTATAACTTCTAATCTTGGAACAAAGCAGGCTGAAGACCGGAAGAAGAGATTACATGATGAGATAACCAAGTAGAAGATCAGCCTTAGTACCAGAGGTGCCCAGCGTGACAATGCTGCTCCTCCGGGAACTGTGTGACTAAAAGGGTCCCTGGGTGAAAATATTGGGGAAATGTCTGAACAATGCAGCCATCATCTAAAGCCTGCTAAGTTTAACTAATAGGAACAATGTGATACTTGGGTTTAAAAACACTTTAAGAATACAGATTTGGTAACTATTCTTTATTAACGCGTCACCAGTGTAGTGATGGAGACACAGAAGTTGCCTTTTTTATCCTCCCTCCAAAAATACTGGTTGGCTCGCCTGAGCTACTGACCTGAAACAAACATGCAGATTACAAAGTTCGAGGGAAGCCAGAACTTCTAATCTTCATACATGTTTCAGGCCAGTGCCTAAGAAAGCAATGAAGCCACTGTAGCTTCATGGAAGCCAGTCAAATTGCATTTTCAGAATTTAGTATGCAGCTTCTGACTGTAACCTCTAGTATTATGCTTTGGGAACTGGGCATTGCCACTTGGCTTCCTCATAACGTGTCCTGCTGTCTCTCTACTGTGTACAAAATATCCTCCGATATTGTGCCGATATTGGAAATTTTCACTCATACTCATGAAAATTCCCCGATACAAACCGCTGATTTGAGCTATTTCAATTTTTAAACAGAAGCAGCTGCCTTAGGTCCCGCACTTGCTGGGGACCTCAGCAAGCTGCCTGTGAACTGTGGTGCCTGTTTACAGTGCAGGCCGCACATCTCCTCCTCTTTCCTGGGCAATCATGCACCGCTGCTTACAGCGCTTCCACAGCTCACACCTACCCTTGAGACTCTCTGGACCCCTGGTGAGACCCCATACAGCCCACCTAAGACCCTGCACAGCCCTACTGAGACCCCAAACAGCCCACAAGTGACCCCACACAGCCCTCCTGAGACCCTGGAGACATCAGGCCGCCACTCCGGAGCAACACAGAGTATGTAGCTTCATATTATTCTGCATTACTGTATAATGTATTGCTGAGATGAATGTATTGCTCGTTAGTCTGTATTGTTTTAGAAAAACTGTTACATGGCACTAAGGCCCGGTTCACACCTGCGCATTGTGGAAATGCACGTCTCGCTAACGCGCATTCATGCACGTTTGCACACATTTGTGTGAAGTGTTTGCCGCGCGCCCCTATTGGTTTCAATGGGTTCATATACAGGTGACAAACATGGAACACGTTTTTGCGTTTTTGCTTCCACATTTTTGTCTTGTTGGCCGAGTTTGGGGTGCCATTAGAAATGGAATGGCACTGCAAGCGCAGGTGGGAACGGAGCCTGAAAAAAACAGGTAGCGGTAATCGGTATTGGCAAGTACTTGAGGAAAAGTATTGGTACTCGGTCTGGAAAAAATGGTATCGGTGCATCCCTAATCCTCTGGAATATAAAGTAAATCCAACCCATATTTAATGATAACTCTCATGTTGAGGCTTCTTTGATGTATGAACAATGGCAGTAGAATAAGGAGATTTCCCTTTCCTGGAAGAATAAGCCAAGGTTTCTTTTGACAAATAGAACAATATCCCAGCCTAAGACAAAGGCTTTGATTGTGGAACGGAGAAATGAAAATTACATTCTTGCTATAGCTATTCCATTATAAACCACAAACAATTAATCTTTAGCACCCCGTATGCCTACCCTACAACACAATGTGCATTCTATTAAAAGGTGTGCACAATGTATATTGTTCTCCAAAAATAAAACACTTTATTTGTACATTTTAAAACCTCCCTTCAAACACACGCACATATATACATTAAATATTTCAAAAAGCAAGCATTCTCCATTCCATTTGTTGGTACAATACTTGGTCCAAAAGACCTTTTAGATGTACTATATCTTTAGGTACATACCTTATAAGTGCACCAATATTTCTCTTAATTATCCAGCAGATAGCTTATCCAGCAAGCATTTTTTGTTAATGGTATCATAATGGGTTCCTAAGTGAGTTCTTTTGCAGAATGGGATGTCCAAAGCTTCAATACAATCTACTGTTGGGGGACCGTCTGTGCTGTATTCAGAGTCCATTTGATGGCCGATGAGACCCTTTGATATTGGTATTACCGAAATGTGTGGACTAATTTCTTGCCATAGTCTGAGGACTCTGAGGTGGCACTTTTCTGGAAGATATACAATTTATTTTATTATAGCTTTTCTTTTTCCAAATATGTTTTTACTGAAATTGAAAGTGCAAATACACTAGTACACTTCACAGTACCAGCTGAAACATGCAAAAATCAGAACAATCTTACAGAAGAGACATGTATCACCTTCAATAGACTAACTATGTAAAGTGCTGCGTAAAATTGTTGGCGCTATATAAATAACTATAATAATAATAATAAGGGAACACAAGATTGGCCGCGGTGAGCAGCTAGGTTCGCGTGACAGAAAGTAGCAGCTGTTGGGGTTCCGCAACTCAGCCGGTGGGGCGCATCACAGAAGCATAGCACGCTAGTGTCAGCATATAGTGAACAAGATTCCTGCCGTGGGATAGCTGTACTCATGCTGAGGTTCAGATATTTGGGCAAAAGAGATCGGCTTGATGTAAATATACTATCCATGTGTTCTTGATAGAACAGTGTGACGTACGCCCGGCCCAGACCCGCTGTACGTCAATCCCACGTGACCATACACAAGTCTGAACCGAGCGTGAGCGTCACAAGGACGTGGCGATACCACTCTCAGCCTCACCCTGTGCAGATATTCCCCAGCTCGCAGGACACAATCTCAGGCCAGCAGACTGAGAGCGATCGTCACCAGGGTTGGTTAACTCTGCAGTTAACCCTTTACCCACAAACTTCCACTGCCACCATGTGTTTTTCGGAACACAAACCGTGCCCAGCAAATGCTGCGACTATTCAAAACACTTAAACAATGCCTGTGATGCTGCTGTCCTCTCAGACAGGCATATGACAGGATTCACTATACAGTAGCGCTCTTCAGAGAGCAAGGATACTTTAAGTTCGTATTTAGAGTGTAGAGATAAGCTTAACGATTTTTAATATCGTCCTTTAATAAAAGAAACGGTGCAGAAAATATACAGAAAAAGATTTAATAAAAGAGACACAATATATATACAACAGCAAAATAAAAGGGAATAAAAGAAGAATACTTAACAGTCCTGGAATTGTGAGTTCTGACAGAGTTCAGAGTTCAAGCAGCAAAGTGGAAGTCTGCCGGGCACTCCTTCAAGCCGACTTCCAGCAGATAATGTCCAAAGATTAAAGGGGAACTCTTCTGCGATGTTCAGACTTCTAGTTCCTCGATGATGCTTAAAACAAGAGCCACTCTAGTTGCCAACACAGAGTATTTTATAAGCCCCTTTTGGAGGGTGTCCCGGAACCAGCCCCTAGGCAGGGGTGGGCGAGCAAACGGGCGGAGGATGAACCTTTATTTTACCTATCACCGCCCAAATTCCAAATTAATAAAAAATTTAACTTGATTTTCAACCTCAGGTTTTAGGACTTTTAGAGAGAATGCGAAGGTTACCTGGGTCACCCCCTCTCCAGACCTGATTGTTGATATAAACTGTCCAATCCTAATATATGAATGTGTGGTGCCATGCCTTTAATTAACGACCTCCATGACCGCCATAAAAGCTTACAGAGATATGTTGCAATGTCACTCGGACTGGGCAATAAATGATCCTGGCCAGAGAGCAATCTCTTTGTGGAATGTGGAATGTGGTGGGGGCCTGTCACATCACTAAATGAAGGCCTGCAGGTGCTCTGAACTGGGGCACAAACAAATTCTATTTTGCAATATTCAGACTCAAATCCCCCATCATCGTCACAAACAGCACCTGAAGTCTGACACTAGAAAAATAGTACCATCTCAGCACTAACAGATACAAGGTAGCTCCATAGCATCCAGACTCAGAAAAAGGAGGAAAAGAATTAAGAGGTTTTGTGCAGCATGCTGTAAATTGTTACCCTGCCTTTGGTTTTGGAGCCCATTGCCCATTCTCCTAACACAAAGAAGAGAGGAAAAATAAGGGCTCTGAAATGTCAGTTTTGGTGGATTTAGCAGATTTATTCTTTATAAACACATATATAAATTATTATATATTAAATAAAGATGTTGGAGCATATGGACTGTGCATCATCTTCCCTCAAAAAGCAAGATGTCTTAATGCCTGAGGTTAATATGAAATATACATTAGGAGCATGCTGTGATTCCATGTAAATTGAGCATACATCTGGTATGTAGATATGAATCAGGTTCACTGGGAGTCTGATTCCATCTAAAGTGTCAAAAGAAGATGATTTAGAGGTCAAGGACCTTTACAAGTGAAGCACACGCATAAAGCTTTGATGAACCTCAGCATGAGTACACCAACTACACCAAACAAGTCTATTGTTATATAAGTTATGGGCTTATTCAGCAAATGTGTACAAACAGCATTCATATGATGCAGTAATACTTTTGATATATATAAATAATTCATTTTTTTTCTAAAGGTCTATACACCAGATCACAAAGAGGGACACATGAGAAGTAAAGAAGGACAAGGGGATTTGGTTCCAAAAGGGAAACAGTCCCACCAAATGAAGGACAGTTGGGCGTTAAGCATTAGTTCAATAAACTACAATCGGTTGGTTTGTTATGGGTTCCTATCATTTGTACATAATACTGCACTACCTTCCATACAAACTTTTTACTTTTAAATTATTGATTTTTTATCTTGAAAAGCCAGTATGAAGGAAAAGAAGTTGTGTTCAACCATGTTCCATTCCACTGAGGGCATGGAAGGTGCGTGTCTTTTGTAATAATCTCACATAAAAAATTTGGGAGGTATGCAAATTTGGTCCAGATATCCACAAAGCCAAAAACTGTGGAACCAGCACACAATAATCTTCCAAAGAAATTCAAACTTTATTCCACATGCATCTGTATAAAGCGCACCAGCTGACAGTTTTCTGCCTTACTTGGCCTTAGTCATAGCTGATATATACAAATCCACCATTGGCAGGGCCTGGGGACAGAATGGTTAATCTGAGTTACATTAATCTGAGTTGCCCCACTCAATATGGCCACCGCTTGCGGCCATATTGAGTGGTGCAACTCATTAATAACGTGCAGGATTTGTCTGACCCAAGTTCATTTTAATACTTTATTGCTTTATTGCTGTGTATGTTTATAGGGAAATGCCGTGGGTGGCGCACGTGCATTACAGCCTTCTCGGCCAAACCTGTTACTTCTAACTAAACCGGAAGTTAGGTCGTTGGAGATTTCAACGAGTTGGAACTTTCGATAGAACACCGACTTTGTATTCTTTGCATACCTTGTTTCTCTTTTCTTCCCCAGTCTTCTGACAGTGGCCATGTTTACTAAGGGCAGATTACTAGCTCCTCAATTACTTCCTGAAACTCTGGTACATGTGGCTAGACATGTGACTAGGGCATGTGACCATGCACATCATCTCAGGGGAGGAAAATGCCTTTCCCTGATATCTCCTGAGATTACAGATGAGATTTCCCAGCGATGCTCTGCTGATGACAAGGCAATCCCTGTGTGCATTGCTTTTGGCAAACTGAAGTCATTTTGCCCTTTCAAAGCAGGAAGTGAACGCTCTGCAAGTGTAAGTATTTCAAAATCACAGCATTTTACACCTGACATGTCTATGTTATTATTAATCATCATACATAGAGGCATGTATTACTAGAATTTGATTTCTGAGTGTAAAGGTCCGCTTTAAGATCAGTTTGACTGTGCTATGTGTTTTTTCCTTATATGTGCTTTTATCTTGTATCCAGATTGAGGATAGGCTTTGTTGTGAATGTACTGGAGTCTATCCTCCATCTTGCATGTATTTGTATGAAGGTTAATCCATGTTCTACTGTCAAATGTTTACTATTTGAAAAATAGTGTCTACCCTGGCTAACCAGAATTTATATTACCTAATATACTGGCAAGTCTGAAATAAATGGCTACAGTAACAAAAAATAAGTAATCTTAAAAAGAGAAGAAAGAAAGGTAATATTTAAACATAAATTAATATTTGCTCCATAATTAATTAATTTAAATCCAGTAACTTTAACCAGACTATTTTAATAGAAAGAGTTGAGTGCATGACCTATGACCTTGGTTTGAAGCTTCCTGTTCCTCCACCTCATAGCAAATACATTTCATTACCCTGAGAACACCATGCCCTTGGTGTAGGTAGCCTGTTGTTGTGAGGATGCTCTTCTTTGGCAGGGACTGGAAAAACTGGTCAGTATGACAGGAAAAAGATGTAAGGAGCCAATTGCAAGGCAACTCTAGGGGAAATCATGTTTCAGTCTGCAGGTGACTTGAGAATGGAGTAAAGGTTTACTTTCCAGCAAGACAGTGCCCCTAAAACACACAGTCATTGCAACACTCGAGTGTCAAAGCCAAAATGTCTTAAAAGGTCTGATGAAAGCTCATGCCAACCTAGAATCCATACCAATGCTTTAATATTGCCATTCACCATCAATCTCCATGCAACTTTACATATCTAGAGCAACTTTGCCTAGAATAGCTAAGCATTACATTATCTAGATCAGATGAAGACTTCAGGATGTGTGTGTGGCATGGGGGGACAACGACAGGGAAGCATTTATCTCCCCTTCCTGGGCCAATACATGTTATATGTTGGGCCACTGACCTTGAGTGGAGATACTGCCCCCCATTCCTCAGTCAGAACTGGACCTACAGTAAGTGACAGTTGCTGCATGTTATATATAGCTCCTTGCTCCAACCTGCCATTTCCCCGATTCAACTTCCAATGCAGCTCTGAGGTGTTTTGAATCTAATACAGAGAGCTTTGTAGGAAAGTCGATGCTGAAAGAATGCAAAATTATTCATTGTGTATGATAAGGATTATTTCTGATGATGGCATAATCATTTATTTAGCATTTTATTTTGATGCCTCTGTTTTTTCAGCTTATATAGTACATCATTGTTTACAATTTATCCATTACAAATCCCTGTTTTGGGCATATATAGAGGTCTGTTACAATAAACCATGTTCTTGAAATTGTATCTAAGCCCAAGACCAAAACTACTTCTTGTCCTACAGTGACAATGGCCATTTACTGTACTGTATCTAAGAGAATCAACGTTGTCACCCTAGGCTGCTCTCCTAGTTCACACTCCTCCCCAGATTTAGATGTGCAAAGCCGGAAGAGACTTACCCCCAGTTTGTTCCCATCTGTGGTTTTCTATTGTTCCATTTACAAAATCAAGCATCACTTCTCAAAGCAATAATGATTACAAGAACTGTTTTTCTTTCATATTTTTCTAATCATATTGCACCTGAATTTATGGCCTTCGAATTTCCACTGACTGGATACTTTTTCTCCCTATAAAAATATATGGTCTTAATAAATACTAATGCACATCTTTATGGTCCAGTCAGAGGCTGGTTTATTTCTTGTTTTATTTAGTGCATTAATGGTTACTCTTGCAATTAAGGGAAGAATGAAAAGTTTATGAGTTTACAGTCAGGTCATTCATCTTTCTGCTTCTCTTTCTGAAGTGCTTTATTGTCCCGCAACCAGAAAGAATAAAAAATGTATATTAGGAGAAAAATTTTCCTGATTTGGCAGGTACAAAATAGTAAGAAGACGTGGAGCAGTTTGAATAATTATAGGGGGCATACCGAGGACATTTATACTTGATTGTACAAATGGGAAAATTAAATGAAATGTTGCAGAACAAGTAGGTGGGGAAGCAGGTTTTAGGGTTTAACGTATTTTGTAAGAGTGGTATTAAGCCCCACCTCCCATACTGAACACCACCCATACTATAGACCTCCCATACCGAACACCTCCCATACTAAACACTTCATCCTTACTCCTAAAACGTCCCCAGAGGGTTCATGACAGCCTGTGGGTTGAAGGTGGAACCCAATAATGCTGGCCGTCATTCAATCCTGAAGGCTGGTGACATCTAGGGGAGGAGAGTATCTTCAGCAGAGGACAGGGCCCAACTGAAGCTGAGTATTAGATAAAAAGCCTGTTTTTTTTGTTTGTTTGTTTGTTTTTTTCTTATGCTGAGCGACAGTTTTTAATTGGAATTTGTCTGTATTCCAACCCTGCTTTTGAATGATCATATTGATGTATGTTTTGCATTACATCATTTGCAATAAGAGTTGTTTTTTTTAATTGCATGAAATATATATTACCTGACTGTTGCTAAGAAAATGTTTACATATAATTTGGGCGGATTTCTGTCAACATATGCAGTAGCCTAGGGC
The DNA here is from genome assembly GCF_000935625.1 of Nanorana parkeri. Lineage (NCBI taxonomy): Eukaryota > Metazoa > Chordata > Amphibia > Anura > Dicroglossidae > Nanorana > Nanorana parkeri. The sequence goes on from NW_017306887.1 coordinate 986,499, forward strand.
TGCCAGGGTCGGCATACAGCCAACCACACATCATACTGCTTACTGTCAGTGACACATTCTTGTGCATAATAAAAGGTTCCAGGCTGCCATTCTTCCTCCTCTGTCTGACATTGCCATCTGGCTGTGCTCCTGTACAATTTGTTGAGTTTTGTTGATAGAATAGTGTACTTAGAGTTCAAACACTCTGTACACCTAGAACTGAACTTTTTGCCTTCCTCTTCTAGCGTTAAATCTAAGTATACTTACAGGATTATTCACACAAGGGTGAAGAGTTTGGAGAAGGCAGGAGAAGTGAACAATCTGGGACAACATGGCTGAACTGGAAAGTGAGCTGAATTGGAGAATTTTTCCAAATCAGCTATGTGGTCCTAGATTGTTCTCGTCTCCTGCCTTCTCCAAACTCCTCACCCTTTTGTAAATAACCCTGTTAGTGGGCAAACTGTTTCTGTTAGCCTCGCCACTCACTATCTCGGTGTGTGCCTTGGCTGGCTATAATTTGTTCATGCGTTAGTGTGATACTAATGCTAACCACATGACCGTATAAAATAATATATAACAGCCAGACAATTGGGGTAATAGGGAGCAGCAAAAGACAGTTGTCCTAGGTAGCCTTTTAATATGATTGTTTATGATTGGCAGCAAATACAAATCTCACACCTAGGTGGGAAGAACTATAGAGGGCAGCAGGGGGCCCGATTTCCAATGAGCCCAGACTTCAGGGCCCATTCACACAAGACCCATTGCGTTGTGATCCTTTGCATTGTGATACATTTTATAATGGATGCTAGCAGAAGGGCACAGTCAATAAACGGCTGTGAACAGACCATCCATTGACTTGAGATTTCCTTCCAGTTTGGGTGTGAATGCACTTTGAACGAGATAAATGTAAAGGGTTTTTGTTTTGCGGCAAAAAGTTTTTACAACCCTTCACAGGGTCACTTTAATAAGGCACCCTAAAGCTTGTTATCTCTACTCTTCAGCATCTCAGACCATCACCTGTCTGTTCTACAACCTAAACTCATAGACCTTAAATAATACCTAGTGAGCTAATAAGAAGATTTGCTTAAAAAAAAAAAGACTAATTGCAAATGTGTTTTTTTTATTATATACACAGTGATTTGTCCTGGCTACAGAGAATCATAGCATGCAAGGATCACAATTTCCTGGATGTTCTAAATTATATATGAGTTTCTGCAGAGATACAGTATATGTAAATATTCAGGTGAATCAAAAACTGATGAATTAGCAATTCTCCTGATTTAGTCATCGCAATTGGTAACACACAAATGCAGACTGGGCTAAAAGAGCAATATTGTATACTTATAATGGTATATTTTTAATACATGTAATGATTTTTTATATATAT